>NW_023493660.1:57500-357500 GCF_013265735.2 Oncorhynchus mykiss
TATATCATCGACTGTATCCTTATGTAATACATGTATCACTAGCCACTTTAACTATGCCACTTTGTTTACATACTCATCTCATGTGTATATACTGTACTCGATACCATCTACTGTATCTTGCCTATGCTGCTCTGTACCATCACTCATTCATATATCCTTATGTACATATTCTTTATCCCCTTACACTGTGTACAAGACAGTTTTGGAATTGTTAGTTAGATTACTTGTTGGTTATTACTGCATTGTCGGAACTTGAAGCACAAGCATTTCGCTACACTCGCATTAACATCTGCTAACCATGTGTATGTGACAAATAAAATTTGATTAGATTTGATTTGATTTGGAATCATCTGTAGTAAGATTGGGCATAGTAGGCTTCCATAGGTTTCTGACACTACACCCAGTGATTCCAGGCTCCTAATCTGAATTTCACATTCATCATATAGCTGCCTCAATGCATTTAGATCAGAGGATTTCTTCACAGGTGTGAGATTCGGCAGCTAATCACAAGATCTTTCCTTCCAAATCTGCTCTTGAGTAGAGCGATTGCATTATCATAGTTACTGTCTGTTGACATCAGTCCTGCTACTGCCTTTGCAGCTGGTCCAGTGAGATATGTTTTCAGATAGGTAAACTTCTCTTTATTACACAGTGAATCATTGTTGTGAATAGCAGTCTCATACGGGCTCCAAAACTCCTGCCACATACTGACATCTCCATAGAATTTTTGTAGCCTTACTGATTGTCTCTGTGATATGTTTGAGTTAGCGTCACTCACCCGGGCTGGTAGTGGATTGACGTCCTGTTTCTTCTTTATCACTCTTTGTGCACGGCTCTTCAGCATGATAACGCTCTTTATAATTCTCCGTGCATGCAATCTCTGCCTCCGATCCGTCCAATGACGTTAACTGTTCAATTCCACGATCAAGTTTAAACAAACTGTCCTCCTTAGCTGATAACAATTCCAACAATATACTCAAGTGATCGGTATCCGGATTTGACAGGGATATTTCCACGTCAATCTGATTCAAAATCCGTGTTGTTGCGCCTCGAATGGTACCCCGCTTTCGTCTCATCCTTTCTGCTTCATGCTGACGTTCCTCCTCAGCCATTTCAGGCACTTCTTCGTCGCAGCTCATGTCCCGGTTTTCGGCACGAACATTTTTGATTTGCTAACTTCAAAGTAATGACTTGGGACGTCGTTTGATATGAAAGCTTCTTTTAGTAATAATACTTGTTCACGTTACATTTAACAACTTTAGATACTACAGAGCAATGCAGGTAAGATGCTAGCGGAAAGTCAGCTTAATCACTTTGCACCTGCACATAATTGGCGCGTTATCTCTCTCATTCCTGTCGCAAGGCATTCTGGAACTTGCAGTCAAAAAGCGTAATTCAATACAAACCAATACAATTACATGTGTAAATAACTGTAAAGAAATATCTTTAGATACTGCTCAATGAATTAACTTAAACATTAACTCTGTAACACATTAAAGTTACAACAAGAGATGAGTTGCTTTCATGAATACCTTATTTTGGAAATTAAAATACATGCACTGACTATAAGAAAACTCAGTTTACTTCTTGCAGGTATGTCAAGCAGAAGTTTCTGTAGTGTAGCTGTTATCACATGTGCTTAATGTGCAAAAGGTCCCCGGTTTGAACCTCTGTAAGTAATATGATCAAATTTTTTGGTTCTAGTCAGGATTCTAGCAGCTGTATTTAGCACTAACTGAAGTTTATTTAGTGCTTTATCCGGGTAGCCGGAAAGTAGAGCATTGCAGCAGTCTAACCTAGAAGTGACAAAAGCATGGATTAATTTTTCTGCATCATTTTTGGACAGAAAGTTTCTGATTTTTTCAATGTTACGTAGATGGAAAAAAAGCTGTCCTTGAGATGGTCTTGATATGTTCTTCAAAAGAGAGATCAGGGTCCAGAGTAACGCCGAGGTCCTTCACAGTTTTATTTGAGACGACTGTACAACCATTAAGATTAATTGTCAGATTCAACAGAAGATCTCTTTGTTTCTTGGGACCTAGATCAAGCATCTCTGTTTTGTCCGAGTTTAAAAGTAGAAAGTTTGTAGCCATCCACTTCCTTATGTCTGAAACACATGCTTCTAGCAAGGGCAATTTTGGGGCTTCACCATGTTTCATTGAAATGTACAGCTGTGTGTCATCCGCATAGCAGTGAAAGTTAACATTATGTTTTCGAATAACATCCCCAAGAGGTAAAATATATAGTGAAAACAATAGTGACACATGACACATGTGAGAAGTACTGTATTTGTAACAGAGAATTTTCATAAATGCATTATGTTGGAATTTAGAATTTGTGCGATGAATATATGTTCAATTTGGTTAACTCCACAGTAATAATTCTAGCAGCAGTTTCTCTAGTTTAGTAGTTATCAAGTTCGCTTTACATGCGAAAGGTCCCTGGTTCGAAACCGGGCGGAAACAGTTCTCTTTGACAAATCCAGTAAGTACTGTATTTGTAACAGAGAATAATTGTTCTAATAAATGCAGTATTTTGGAAATTCGAATACATGCAATAAATATTTGTAAAATTTGGTTTACTCCTTGCTGGTAACTAATGCAGCAGTTTCTGTAGTGTAGTGGTTATCACGTTCGTCTTACATGCGAAAGGTCTGTGTTTCAAAACCTGGCAGAAACAGTGCTCTTTGACACATGCAGTTAGTGCTGTATCGACAACAGAGAATATATCTTCTCATGAATGGCTTTTTTTGGAAATTCGAATACATGCAATGAATATATGTAAAACTCGGGTTACTCCTTGCTGATAATACTAGCAGCAGTTTCTGTAGTATAGTGGTTATCACGTTCACTTTACACGAGAAAGGTCCCTGGTTTGAAACCGTGCGGAAACAGTCCTCTTTGACACATGCAGTAAGTAACGTATTTATAAAAGAGATGAGTTGCTTTCATAAATACCTTATTTTGGAAATTCAAATACATGCACTGACTATAAGAAAATTCAGTTTACTTCTTGCAGGTATCTCAAGCAGAAGTTTCTGTAGTGTAGCAGTTATCACGTGCGCTTAACATGCAAAAGGTCCCTGGTTTGACCCTCTGTGGAAACAGCACTTGTTGATACATTCAATAAGTACCATTGTTGAAACTGAAAAATACATTTTTCATTAATGCCTTCCTTTGGGAATCAAAAGATTCCATAGCCTAGTGGTTATCAAGTTTACTTAAGAAGCAAAATGTATACTTTTCGATGCTGGGCGGAAACAGAGGTCTCTGACACATGTAAGAAGTACAGTATTTGTAACAGAGAATTTTCATAAATGCATTATGTTGGAATTTTGAATTAGTGCGATGAATATATGTACAATTTGGTTTACTCCACAGTAATAATTCTAGCAGCAGTTTCTCTAGTTTAGTAGTTATCAAGTTTGCTTTACACACGAATGGTCCCCGGTTCTAAGCCGGGCGGAAACAGTTCTCTTTGACAAATCCAGTAAGTAGTGTATTTGTTACAGAGAATAGTTGTTCTAATAAATGGCTTTTTCTGGAAATTCGAATACATGCAATGAATATCTGTAAAACTCGGGTTGCTCCTTGCTGATAATACCAGCAGCAGTTTCTGTAGTGTAGTGGTTATCACGTTCGCTTTACACGCGAAAGGTCCCTGGTTCGAAACCGGGCGGAAACAGTTCTCTTTGACAAATCCAGTAAGTAGTGTATTTGTAACAGAGAATAATTGTTCTAATAAATGCCGTATTTTGGAAATTCGAATACATGCAATAAATATTTGTAAAATTTGGTTTACTCCTTGCTGGTAACTAATGCAGCAGTTTCTGTAGTGTAGTGGTTATCACGTTCGTCTTACATGCGAAAGGTCTGTGGTTCAAAACCTGGCAGAAACAGTGCTCTTTGACACATGCAGTTAGTGCTGTATCAACAACAGAGAATATATATTCTCATGAATGGCTTTTTCTGGAAATTCGAATACATGCAATGAATATCTGTAAAACCCGGGTTGCTCCTTGCTGATAATACCAGCAGCAGTTTCTGTAGTGTAGTGGTTATCACGTTCGCTTTACACACGAAAGGTCCCTGGTTCGAAACTGGGCGGAAACTGAGTGTATTTGTAACGGAGAATAATTGTTCTAATAAATGCCGTATTTTGGAAATTCGAATACATGCAATAAATATTTGTAAAATTTGGTTTACTCCTTGCTGGTAACTAATGCAGCAGTTTCTGTAGTGTAGCAGTTATCACTTGCGCTTAACATGCAAAAGGTCCCTGGTTTGAACCTCTGTGGAAACAGCACTCGTTGATACATTCAATAAGTACCATTGTTGAAACTGAAAAATACATTTTTCATTAATGCCTTCCTTTGGGAATCAAAAGATTCCATAGCCTAGTGGTTATCAAGTTCACTTAAGAAGCAAAACGTATACTTTTCGATGCTAGGCGGAAATATTCATGCAATGAATATCTGTAAAACTCGGGTTGCTCCTTGCTGATAATACTAGCAGCAGTTTCTGTAGTGTAGTGGTTATCACGTTCGCTTTACACGCGAAAGGTCCCTGGTTCGAAACCGGGCGGAAACAGTCCTCTTTGATACATGCAGTAAAGACCGTATTTATAAAAGAGATGAGTTGCTTTCATATCAAGTTCACTTAAGACGCAAAATGTATACTTTTCGATGCTGGGCGGAAACAGAGGTCTCTGACACATGTGAGAAGTACTGTATTTGTAACAGAGAATTTTCATAAATGCATTATGTTGGAATTTCGAATTCGTGTGATGAATATATGTACAATTTGGTTTCCTCCACAGTAATAATTCTAGCAGCAGTTTCTCTAGTTTAGTAGTTATCAAGATTGCTTTACACACGAATGGTCCCCGGTTTGAAACCGGGTGGAAACAGTCCTCTTTGACACATGCAGTAAGTAACGTATTTATAAAAGAGATGAGTTGCTTTCATAAATACCTTATTTTGGAAATTCAAATACATGCACTGACTATAAAAAAATTCAGTTTACTTCTTGCAGGTATCTCAAGCAGAAGTTTCTGTAATGTAGCTCTTATCACGTGCGCTTAACATGCAAAAGGTCCCTGGTTTGAACCTCTGTGGAAACAGCACTCGTTGATACATTCAATAAGTACCATTGTTGAAACTGAAAAATACATTTTTCATTAATGCCTTCCTTTGGGAATCAAAAGATTCCATATCCTAGTGGTTATCAAGTTCACTTAAGAAGCAAAATGTATACTTTTCGATGCTAGGCGGAAACAGAGGTCTCTGACACATGTGAGAAGTACTGTATTTGTAACAGAGAATTTTCATAAATGCATTATGTTGGAATTTCGAATTCGTGCGATGAATATATGTACAATTTGGTTTACTCCACAGTAATAATTCTAGCAGCAGTTTCTCTAGTTTATTAGTTATCAAGATTGCTTTACACACGAATGGTCCCCGGTTCGAAGCCGGGCGGAAACAGTTCTCTTTGACAAATCCAGTAAGTACTGTATTTGTAACAGAGAATAATTGTTCTAATAAATGCCGTATTTTGGAAATTCGAATACGTGCAATAAATATTTGTAAAATTTGGTTTACTCCTTGCTGATAACTAATGCAGCAGTTTCTGTAGTGTAGTGTTTATCACGTTCGTCTTACATGCGAAAGGTCTGTGGTTCAAAACCTGGCAGAAACAGTGCTCTTTGACACATGCAGTTAGTGCTGTATCAACAACAGAGAATATATCTTCTCATAAATGGCTTTTTTTGGAAATTCGAATACATGCAATGAATATCTGTAAAACTCGGGTTACTCCTTGCTGATAATACTAGCAGCAGTTTCTGTAGTGTAGTGGTTATCATGTTCGCTTTACACGCGAAAGGTACCTGGTTTGAAACCGGGCGGAAACAGTCCTCTTTGACACATGCAGTAAGTAGTGTATTTGTTACAGAGAATAGTTGTTCTAATAAATGGCTTTTTTTGGAAATTCGAATACATGCAATGAATATCTGTTCTCTTTGACAAATCCAGTAAGTAACATATTTATAACAGAGAATAATTGTTCTAATAAATGCCGTATTTTGGAAATTCGAATACATGCACTGACTATAAGAAAATTCAGTTTATTTCTTGCAGGTATCTCAAGGAGAAGTTTCTGTAGTGTAGCAGTTATCACGTGCGCTTAACATGCAAAAGGTCCCTGGTTTGAACCTCTGTGGAAACAGCACTCGTTGATACATTCAATAAGTACCATTGTTGAAACTGAAAAATACATTTTTCATTAATGCCTTCCTTTGGGAATCAAAAGATTCCATAGCCTAGTTGTTATCAAGTTCACTTAAGACGCAAAATGTATACTTTTCGATGCTGGGCGGAAACAGAGGTCTCTGACACATGTGAGAAGTACTGTATTTGTAACAGAGAATTTTCATAAATGCATTATGTTGGAATTTCGAATTCGTGCGATGAATATATGTACAATTTGGTTAACTCCACAGTAATAATTCTAGCAGCAGTTTCTCTAGTTTAGTAGTTATCAAGATTGCTTTACACACGAATGGTCCCCGGTTCGAAGCCGGGCGGAAACAGTTCTCTATGACAAATCCAGTAAGTACTGTATTTGTAACAGAGAATAACTGTTCTAATAAATGCCGTATTTTGGAAATTCGAATGCATGCAATGAATATCTGTAAAACTCGGGTTGCTCCTTGCTGATAATACTAGCAGCAGTTTCTGTAGTGTAGTGGTTATCACGTTCGCTTTACATGCGAAAGGTCCCTGGTTCGAAACCGGGCGGAAACAGTTCTCTTTGACAAATCCAATAAGTACTGTATTTGTAACAGAGAATAATTGTTCTAATATATGCCGTATTTTGGAAATTCGAATACATGCAATAAATATTTGTAAAATTTGGTTTACTCCTTGCTGGTAACAAATGCAGCAGTTTCTGTAGTGTAGTGGTTATCACGTTCGTCTTACATGCGAAAGGTCTGTGGTTCAAAACCTGGCAGAAACAGTGCTCTTTGAGACATGCAGTTAGTGCTGTATCGACAACAGAGAATATATCTTCTCATGAATGTTTTTTTTTGGAAATTCGAATACATGCAATGAATATATGTAAAACTTGGGTTACTCCTTGCTGATAATACTAGCAGCAGTTTCTGTAGTGTAGTGGTTATCACGTTCGCTTTACACGCGAAAAGTCCCTGGTTCGAAACCGGGCGGAAACAGTCCTCTTTGACACATGCAGTAAGTACCGTATTTATAAAAGAGATGAGTTGCTTTCATAAATACCATATTTTGGAAATTCAAATACATGCACTGACTATAAGAAAATTCAGTTTACTTCTTGCAGGTATCTCAAGCAGAAGTTTCTGTAGTGTAGCAGTTATCACGTGCGCTTAACATGCAAAAGGTCCCTGGTTTGACCCTCTGTGGAAACAGCACTCGTTGATACATTCAATAAGTACCATTGTTGAAACTGAAAAATACATTTTTCATTAATGCCTTCCTTTGGGAATCAAAAGATTCCATAGCCTAGTGGTTATCAAGTTCACTTAAGAAGCAAAATGTATACTTTTCGATGCTAGGCGGAAACAGAGGTCTCTGACACATGTGAGAAGTACTGTATTTGTAACAGAGAATTTTCATAAATGCATTATGTTGGAATTTCGAATTTGTGCGATGAATATATGTACAATTTGGTTTACTGCACAGTAATAATTCTAGCAGCAGTTTCTCTAGTTTAGTAGTTATCAAGATTGCTTTACACACGAATGGTCCCTGGTTCGAAGCCGGGCGGAAACAGTTCTCTTTCACAAATCCAGTAAGTAGTGTATTTGTTACAGAGAATAGTTGTTCTAATAAATGGCTTTTTTTGGAAATTCGAATACATGCAATAAATCTTTGTAAAATTTGGTTTACTCCTTGCTGGTAACTAATGCAGCAGTTTCTGTAGTGTAGTGGTTATCACGTTCGCTTTACACGTGAAAGGTCCCTGGTTCGAAACCGGGCGGAAACAGTCCTCTTTGACACATGCAGTAAGTAACATATTTATAAAAGAGATAAGTTGCTTTCATAAATACCTTATTTTGGAAATTCAAATACATGCACTGACTATAAGAAAATTCAGTTTACTTCTTGCAGGTATCTCAAGCAGAAGTTTCTGTAGTGTAGCAGTTATCACGTGCGCTTAACATGCAAAAGGTCCCTGGTTTGAACCTCTGTGGAAACAGCACTCGTTGATACATTCAATAAGTACCATTGTTGAAACTGAAAAATACATTTTTCATTAATGCCTTCCTTTGGGAATCAAAAGATTCCATAGCCTAGTTGTTATCAAGTTCACTTAAGACGCAAAATGTATACTTTTCGATGCTGGGCGGAAACAGAGGTCTCTGACACATGTGAGAAGTACTGTATTTGTAACAGAGAATTTTCATAAATGCGTTATGTTGGAATTTCGAATTCGTGCGATGAATATATGTACAATTTGGTTTACTCCACAGTAATAATTCTAGCAGCAGTTTCTCTAGTTTATTAGTTATCAAGATTGCTTTACACACGAATGGTCCCCGGTTCGAAGCCGGGCGGAAACAGTTCTCTATGACAAATCCAGTAAGTACTGTATTTGTAACAGAGAATAACTGTTCTAATAAATGCCGTATTTTGGAAATTCGAATGCATGCAATGAATATCTGTAAAACTCGGGTTGCTCCTTGCTGATAATACTAGCAGCAGTTTCTGTAGTGTAGTGGTTATCACGTTCGCTTTACACGCGAAAGGTCCCTGGTTCGAAACCGGGCGGAAACAGTTCTCTTTGACAAATCCAATAAGTACTGTATTTGTAACAGAGAATAATTGTTCTAATATATGCCGTATTTTGGAAATTCGAATACATGCAATAAATATTTGTAAAATTTGGTTTACTCCTTGCTGATAACTAATGCAGCAGTTTCTGTAGTGTAGTGTTTATCACGTTCGTCTTACATGCGAAAGGTCTGTGGTTCAAAACCTGGCAGAAACAGTGCTCTTTGACACATGCAGTTAGTGCTGTATCGACAACAGAGAATATATCTTCTCATCAATGGTTTTTTTTGGAAATTCGAATACATGCAATGAATATATGTAAAACTTGGGTTACTCCTTGCGATTAAATACTAGCAGCAGTTTCTGTAGTGTAGTGGTTATCACGTTCGCTTTACACGCGAAAAGTCCCTGGTTCGAAACCGGGCGGAAACAGTCCTCTTTGACACATGCAGTAAGTACCGTATTTATAAAAGAGATGGGTTGCTTTCATAAATACCTTATTTTGGAAATTCAAATACATGCACTGACTATAAGAAAATTCAGTTTACTTCTTGCAGGTATCTCAAGCAGAAGTTTCTGTAGTGTAGCAGTTATCACGTGCGCTTAACATGCAAAAGGTCCCTGGTTTGACCCTCTGTGGAAACAGCACTCGTTGATACATTCAATAAGTACCATTGTTGAAACTGAAAAATACATTTTTCATTAATGCCTTCCTTTGGGAATCAAAAGATTCCATAGCCTAGTGGTTATCAAGTTCACTTAAGAAGCAAAATGTATACTTTTCGATGCTAGGCGGAAACAGAGGTCTCTGACACATGTGAGAAGTACTGTATTTGTAACAGAGAATTTTCATAAATGCATTATGTTGGAATTTCGAATTTGTGCGATGAATATATGTACAATTTGGTTTACTCCACAGTAATAATTCTAGCAGCAGTTTCTCTAGTTTAGTAGTTATCAAGATTGCTTTACACACGAATGGTCCCTGGTTCGAAGCCGGGCGGAAACAGTTCTCTTTCACAAATACAGTAAGTAGTGTATTTGTTACAGAGAATAGTTGTTCTAATAAATGGCTTTTTTTGGAAATTCGAATACATGCAATGAATATCTGTAAAACTCGGGTTGCTCCTTGCTGATAATACTAGCAGCAGTTTCTGTAGTGTAGTGGTTATCACGTTCGCTTTACACGCGAAAGGTCCCTGGTTCGAAACCGGGCGGAAACAGTCCTCTTTGACACATGCAGTAAGTAACATATTTATAAAAGAGATGAGTTGCTTTCATAAATACCTTATTTTGGAAATTCAAATACATGCACTGACTATAAGAAAATTCAGTTTACTTCTTGCAGGTATCTCAAGCAGAAGTTTCTGTAGTGTAGCAGTTATCACGTGCGCTTAACATGCAAAAGGTCCCTGGTTTGAACCTCTGTGGAAACAGCACTCGTTGATACATTCAATAAGTACCATTGTAGAAACTGAAAAATACATTTTTCATTAATGCCTTCCTTTGGGAATCAAAAGATTCCATAGCCTAGTGGTTATCAAGTTCACTTAAGAAGCAAAATGTATACTTTTCGATGCTAGGCGGAAACAGAGGTCTCTGACACATGTGAGAAGTACTGTATTTGTAACAGAGAATTTTCATAAATGCATTATGTTGGAATTTCGAATTTGTGCGATGAATATATGTACAATTTGGTTTACTCCACAGTAATAATTCTAGCAGCAGTTTCTCTAGTTTAGTAGTTATCAAGATTGCTTTACACACGAATGGTCCCTGGTTCGAAGCCGGGCGGAAACAGTTCTCTTTCACAAATCCAGTAAGTAGTGTATTTGTTACAGAGAATAGTTGTTCTAATAAATGGCTTTTTTTGGAAATTCGAATACATGCAATGAATATCTGTAAAACTCGGGTTGCTCCTTGCTGATACTACTAGCAGCAGTTTCTGTAGTGTAGTGGTTATCATGTTCGCTTTACACGCGAAAGGTCCCTGGTTCGAAACCGGGCGGAAACAGTCCTCTTTGACACATGCAGTAAGTAACATATTTATAAAAGAGATGAGTTGCTTTCATAAATACCTTATTTTGGAAATTCAAATACATGCACTGACTATAAGACAATTCAGTTTACTTCTTGCAGGTATCTCAAGCAGAAGTTTCTGTAGTGTAGCAGTTATCACGTGCGCTTAACATGCAAAAGGTCCCTGGTTTGAACCTCTGTGGAAACAGCACTCGTTGATACATTCAATAAGTACCATTGTTGAAACTGAAAAATACATTTTTCATTAATGCCTTCCTTTGGGAATCAAAAGATTCCATAGCCTAGTTGTTATCAAGTTCACTTAAGACGCAAAATGTATACTTTTCGATGCTGGGCGGAAACAGAGGTCTCTGACACATGTGAGAAGTACTGTATTTGTAACAGAGAATTTTCATAAATGCATTATGTTGGAATTTCGAATTCGTGCGATGAATATATGTACAATTTGGTTAACTCCACAGTAATAATTCTAGCAGCAGTTTCTCTAGTTTAGTAGTTATCAAGTTTGCTTTACACACGAATGGTCCCCGGTTTGAAGCCGGGCGGAAACAGTTCTCTTTGACAAATCCAGTAAGTAGTGTATTTGTTACAGAGAATAGTTGTTCTAATAAAGGGTTTTTTTGGAAATTCGAATGCATGCAATGAATATCTGTAAAACTCGGGTTGCTCCTTGCTGATAATACTAGCAGCAGTTTCTGTAGTGTAGTGGTTATCACGTTCGCTTTACACGCGAAAGGTCCCTGGTTCGAAACCGGGCGGAAACAGTTCTCTTTGACAAATCCAATAAGTACTGTATTTGTAACAGAGAATAATTGTTCTAATATATGCCGTATTTTGGAAATTCGAATACATGCAATAAATATTTGTAAAATTTGGTTTACTCCTTGCTGATAACTAATGCAGCAGTTTCTGTAGTGTAGTGTTTATCACGTTCGTCTTACATGCGAAAGGTCTGTGGTTCAAAACCTGGCAGAAACAGTGCTCTTTGACACATGCAGTTAGTGCTGTATCGACAACAGAGAATATATCTTCTCATCAATGGTTTTTTTTGGAAATTCGAATACATGCAATGAATATATGTAAAACTTGGGTTACTCCTTGCTGATAATACTAGCAGCAGTTTCTGTAGTGTAGTGGTTATCACGTTCGCTTTACACGCGAAAAGTCCCTGGTTCGAAACCGGGCGGAAACAGTCCTCTTTGACACATTCAGTAAGTACCGTATTTATAAAAGAGATGGGTTGCTTTCATAAATACCTTATTTTGGAAATTCAAATACATGCACTGACTATAAGAAAATTCAGTTTACTTCTTGCAGGTATCTCAAGCAGAAGTTTCTGTAGTGTAGCAGTTATCACGTGCGCTTAACATGCAAAAGGTCCCTGGTTTGACCCTCTGTGGAAACAGCACTCGTTGATACATTCAATAAGTACCATTGTTGAAACTGAAAAATACATTTTTCATTAATGCCTTCCTTTGGGAATCAAAAGATTCCATAGCCTAGTGGTTATCAAGTTCACTTAAGAAGCAAAATGTATACTTTTCGATGCTAGGCGGAAACAGAGGTCTCTGACACATGTGAGAAGTACTGTATTTGTAACAGAGAATTTTCATAAATGCATTATGTTGGAATTTCGAATTTGTGCGATGAATATATGTACAATTTGGTTTACTCCACAGTAATAATTCTAGCAGCAGTTTCTCTAGTTTAGTAGTTATCAAGATTGCTTTACACACGAATGGTCCCTGGTTCGAAGCCGGGCGGAAACAGTTCTCTTTCACAAATACAGTAAGTAGTGTATTTGTTACAGAGAATAGTTGTTCTAATAAATGGCTTTTTTTGGAAATTCGAATACATGCAATGAATATCTGTAAAACTCGGGTTGCTCCTTGCTGATAATACTAGCAGCAGTTTCTGTAGTGTAGTGGTTATCACGTTCGCTTTACACGCGAAAGGTCCCTGGTTCGAAACCGGGCGGAAACAGTCCTCTTTGACACATGCAGTAAGTAACATATTTATAAAAGAGATGAGTTGCTTTCATAAATACCTTATTTTGGAAATTCAAATACATGCACTGACTATAAGAAAATTCAGTTTACTTCTTGCAGGTATCTCAAGCAGAAGTTTCTGTAGTGTAGCAGTTATCACGTGCGCTTAACATGCAAAAGGTCCCTGGTTTGAACCTCTGTGGAAACAGCACTCGTTGATACATTCAATAAGTACCATTGTAGAAACTGAAAAATACATTTTTCATTAATGCCTTCCTTTGGGAATCAAAAGATTCCATAGCCTAGTGGTTATCAAGTTCACTTAAGAAGCAAAATGTATACTTTTCGATGCTAGGCGGAAACAGAGGTCTCTGACACATGTGAGAAGTACTGTATTTGTAACAGAGAATTTTCATAAATGCATTATGTTGGAATTTCGAATTTGTGCGATGAATATATGTACAATTTGGTTTACTCCACAGTAATAATTCTAGCAGCAGTTTCTCTAGTTTAGTAGTTATCAAGATTGCTTTACACACGAATGGTCCCTGGTTCGAAGCCGGGCGGAAACAGTTCTCTTTCACAAATCCAGTAAGTAGTGTATTTGTTACAGAGAATAGTTGTTCTAATAAATGGCTTTTTTTGGAAATTCGAATACATGCAATGAATATCTGTAAAACTCGGGTTGCTCCTTGCTGATACTACTAGCAGCAGTTTCTGTAGTGTAGTGGTTATCACGTTCGCTTTACACGCGAAAGGTCCCTGGTTCGAAACCGGGCGGAAACAGTCCTCTTTGACACATGCAGTAAGTAACATATTTATAAAAGAGATGAGTTGCTTTCATAAATACCTTATTTTGGAAATTCAAATACATGCACTGACTATAAGACAATTCAGTTTACTTCTTGCAGGTATCTCAAGCAGAAGTTTCTGTAGTGTAGCAGTTATCACGTGCGCTTAACATGCAAAAGGTCCCTGGTTTGAACCTCTGTGGAAACAGCACTCGTTGATACATTCAATAAGTACCATTGTTGAAACTGAAAAATACATTTTTCATTAATGCCTTCCTTTGGGAATCAAAAGATTCCATAGCCTAGTTGTTATCAAGTTCACTTAAGACGCAAAATGTATACTTTTCGATGCTGGGCGGAAACAGAGGTCTCTGACACATGTGAGAAGTACTGTATTTGTAACAGAGAATTTTCATAAATGCATTATGTTGGAATTTCGAATTCGTGCGATGAATATATGTACAATTTGGTTTACTCCACAGTAATAATTCTAGCAGCAGTTTCTCTAGTTTAGTAGTTATCAAGTTTGCTTTACACACGAATGGTCCCCGGTTTGAAGCCGGGCGGAAACAGTTCTCTTTGACAAATCCAGTAAGTAGTGTATTTGTTACAGAGAATAGTTGTTCTAATAAAGGGTTTTTTTGGAAATTCGAATGCATGCAATGAATATCTGTAAAACTCGGGTTGCTCCTTGCTGATAATACTAGCAGCAGTTTCTGTAGTGTAGTGGTTATCACGTTCGCTTTACACGCGAAAGGTCCCTGGTTCGAAACCGGGCGGAAACAGTTCTCTTTGACAAATCCAATAAGTACTGTATTTGTAACAGAGAATAATTGTTCTAATATATGCCGTATTTTGGAAATTCGAATACATGCAATAAATATTTGTAAAATTTGGTTTACTCCTTGCTGATAATACTAGCAGCAGTTTCTGTAGTGTAGTGGTTATCACGTTCGTCTTACATGCGAAAGGTCTGTGGTTCAAAACCTGGCAGAAACAGTGCTCTTTGACACATGCAGTTAGTGCTGTATCGACAACAGAGAATATATCTTCTCATCAATGGTTTTTTTTGGAAATTCGAATACATGCAATGAATATATGTAAAACTTGGGTTACTCCTTGCTGATAATACTAGCAGCAGTTTCTGTAGTGTAGTGGTTATCACGTTCGCTTTACACGCGAAAAGTCCCTGGTTCGAAACCGGGCGGAAACAGTCCTCTTTGACACATTCAGTAAGTACCGTATTTATAAAAGAGATGGGTTGCTTTCATAAATACCTTATTTTGGAAATTCAAATACATGCACTGACTATAAGAAAATTCAGTTTACTTCTTGCAGGTATCTCAAGCAGAAGTTTCTGTAGTGTAGCAGTTATCACGTGCGCTTAACATGCAAAAGGTCCCTGGTTTGACCCTCTGTGGAAACAGCACTCGTTGATACATTCAATAAGTACCATTGTTGAAACTGAAAAATACATTTTTCATTAATGCCTTCCTTTGGGAATCAAAAGATTCCATAGCCTAGTGGTTATCAAGTTCACTTAAGAAGCAAAATGTATACTTTTCGATGCTAGGCGGAAACAGAGGTCTCTGACACATGTGAGAAGTACTGTATTTGTAACAGAGAATTTTCATAAATGCATTATGTTGGAATTTCGAATTTGTGCGATGAATATATGTACAATTTGGTTTACTCCACAGTAATAATTCTAGCAGCAGTTTCTCTAGTTTAGTAGTTATCAAGATTGCTTTACACACGAATGGTCCCTGGTTCGAAGCCGGGCGGAAACAGTTCTCTTTCACAAATACAGTAAGTAGTGTATTTGTTACAGAGAATAGTTGTTCTAATAAATGGCTTTTTTTGGAAATTCGAATACATGCAATGAATATCTGTAAAACTCGGGTTGCTCCTTGCTGATAATACTAGCAGCAGTTTCTGTAGTGTAGTGGTTATCACGTTCGCTTTACACGCGAAAGGTCCCTGGTTCGAAACCGGGCGGAAACAGTCCTCTTTGACACATGCAGTAAGTAACATATTTATAAAAGAGATGAGTTGCTTTCATAAATACCTTATTTTGGAAATTCAAATACATGCACTGACTATAAGAAAATTCAGTTTACTTCTTGCAGGTATCTCAAGCAGAAGTTTCTGTAGTGTAGCAGTTATCACGTGCGCTTAACATGCAAAAGGTCCCTGGTTTGAACCTCTGTGGAAACAGCACTCGTTGATACATTCAATAAGTACCATTGTAGAAACTGAAAAATACATTTTTCATTAATGCCTTCCTTTGGGAATCAAAAGATTCCATAGCCTAGTGGTTATCAAGTTCACTTAAGAAGCAAAATGTATACTTTTCGATGCTAGGCGGAAACAGAGGTCTCTGACACATGTGAGAAGTACTGTATTTGTAACAGAGAATTTTCATAAATGCATTATGTTGGAATTTCGAATTTGTGCGATGAATATATGTACAATTTGGTTTACTCCACAGTAATAATTCTAGCAGCAGTTTCTCTAGTTTAGTAGTTATCAAGATTGCTTTACACACGAATGGTCCCTGGTTCGAAGCCGGGCGGAAACAGTTCTCTTTCACAAATCCAGTAAGTAGTGTATTTGTTACAGAGAATAGTTGTTCTAATAAATGGCTTTTTTTGGAAATTCGAATACATGCAATGAATATCTGTAAAACTCGGGTTGCTCCTTGCTGATACTACTAGCAGCAGTTTCTGTAGTGTAGTGGTTATCACGTTCGCTTTACACGCGAAAGGTCCCTGGTTCGAAACCGGGCGGAAACAGTCCTCTTTGACACATGCAGTAAGTAACATATTTATAAAAGAGATGAGTTGCTTTCATAAATACCTTATTTTGGAAATTCAAATACATGCACTGACTATAAGACAATTCAGTTTACTTCTTGCAGGTATCTCAAGCAGAAGTTTCTGTAGTGTAGCAGTTATCACGTGCGCTTAACATGCAAAAGGTCCCTGGTTTGAACCTCTGTGGAAACAGCACTCGTTGATACATTCAATAAGTACCATTGTTGAAACTGAAAAATACATTTTTCATTAATGCCTTCCTTTGGGAATCAAAAGATTCCATAGCCTAGTTGTTATCAAGTTCACTTAAGACGCAAAATGTATACTTTTCGATGCTGGGCGGAAACAGAGGTCTCTGACACATGTGAGAAGTACTGTATTTGTAACAGAGAATTTTCATAAATGCATTATGTTGGAATTTCGAATTCGTGCGATGAATATATGTACAATTTGGTTTACTCCACAGTAATAATTCTAGCAGCAGTTTCTCTAGTTTAGTAGTTATCAAGTTTGCTTTACACACGAATGGTCCCCGGTTTGAAGCCGGGCGGAAACAGTTCTCTTTGACAAATCCAGTAAGTAGTGTATTTGTTACAGAGAATAGTTGTTCTAATAAAGGGTTTTTTTTGGAAATTCGAATGCATGCAATGAATATCTGTAAAACTCGGGTTGCTCCTTGCTGATAATACTAGCAGCAGTTTCTGTAGTGTAGTGGTTATCACGTTCGCTTTACACGCGAAAGGTCCCTGGTTCGAAACCGGGCGGAAACAGTTCTCTTTGACAAATCCAATAAGTACTGTATTTGTAACAGAGAATAATTGTTCTAATAAATGCCGTATTTTGGAAATTCGAATACATGCAATAAATATTTGTAAAATTTGGTTTACTCCTTGCTGGTAACAAATGCAGCAGTTTCTGTAGTGTAGTGTTTATCACGTTCGTCTTACATGCGAAAGGTCTGTGGTTCAAAACCTGGCAGAAACAGTGCTCTTTGACACATGCAGTTAGTGCTGTATCAACAACAGAGAATATATATTCTCATGAATGTTTTTTTTTGGAAATTCGAATACATGCAATGAATATATGTAAAACTTGGGTTACTCCTTGCTGATAATACTAGCAGC
Source organism: Oncorhynchus mykiss (assembly GCF_013265735.2). NCBI lineage: Eukaryota > Metazoa > Chordata > Actinopteri > Salmoniformes > Salmonidae > Oncorhynchus > Oncorhynchus mykiss. The sequence continues at coordinate 75,072 of NW_023493660.1, forward strand.
AGTTTCTGTAGTGTAGTGGTTATCACTTTTGCTTTACACGCGAAAAGTCCCTGGTTCGAAACCGGGCGGAAACAGTCCTCTTTGACACATGCAGTAAGTACCGTATTTATAAAAGAGATGAGTTGCTTTCATAAATACCATATTTTGGAAATTCAAATACATGCACTGACTATAAGAAAATTCAGTTTACTTCTTGCAGGTATCTCAAGCAGAAGTTTCTGTAGTGTAGCAGTTATCACGTGCGCTTAACATGCAAAAGGTCCCTGGTTTGACCCTCTGTGGAAACAGCACTCGTTGATACATTCAATAAGTACCATTGTTGAAACTGAAAAATACATTTTTCATTAATGCCTTCCTTTGGGAATCAAAAGATTCCATAGCCTAGTGGTTATCAAGTTCACTTAAGAAGCAAAATGTATACTTTTCGATGCTAGGCGGAAACAGAGGTCTCTGACACATGTGAGAAGTACTGTATTTGTATCAGAGAATTTTCATAAATGCATTATGTTGGAATTTCGAATTCGTGCGATGAATATATGTACAATTTGGTTTACTCCACAGTAATAATTCTAGCAGCAGTTTCTCTAGTTTATTAGTTATCAAGATTGCTTTACACACGAATGGTCCCCGGTTCGAAGCCGGGCGGAAACAGTTCTCTATGACAAATCCAGTAAGTACTGTATTTGTAACAGAGAATAACTGTTCTAATAAATGCCGTATTTTGGAAATTCGAATGCATGCAATGAATATCTGTAAAACTCGGGTTGCTCCTTGCTGATAATACTAGCAGCAGTTTCTGTAGTGTAGTGGTTATCACGTTCGCTTTACACGCGAAAGGTCCCTGGTTCGAAACCGGGCGGAAACAGTTCTCTTTGACAAATCCAATAAGTACTGTATTTGTAACAGAGAATAATTGTTCTAATATATGCCGTATTTTGGAAATTCGAATACATGCAATAAATATTTGTAAAATTTGGTTTACTCCTTGCTGATAACTAATGCAGCAGTTTCTGTAGTGTAGTGTTTATCACGTTCGTCTTACATGCGAAAGGTCTGTGGTTCAAAACCTGGCAGAAACAGTGCTCTTTGACACATGCAGTTAGTGCTGTATCGACAACAGAGAATATATCTTCTCATCAATGTTTTTTTTTGGAAATTCGAATACATGCAATGAATATATGTAAAACTTGGGTTACTCCTTGCTGATAATACTAGCAGCAGTTTCTGTAGTGTAGTGGTTATCACGTTCGCTTTACACGCGAAAAGTCCCTGGTTCGAAACCGGGCGGAAACAGTCCTCTTTGACACATGCAGTAAGTACCGTATTTATAAAAGAGATGGGTTGCTTTCATAAATACCTTATTTTGGAAATTCAAATACATGCACTGACTATAAGAAAATTCAGTTTACTTCTTGCAGGTATCTCAAGCAGAAGTTTCTGTAGTGTAGCAGTTATCACGTGCGCTTAACATGCAAAAGGTCCCTGGTTTGACCCTCTGTGGAAACAGCACTCGTTGATACATTCAATAAGTACCATTGTTGAAACTGAAAAATACATTTTTCATTAATGCCTTCCTTTGGGAATCAAAAGATTCCATAGCCTAGTGGTTATCAAGTTCACTTAAGAAGCAAAATGTATACTTTTCGATGCTAGGCGGAAACAGAGGTCTCTGACACATGTGAGAAGTACTGTATTTGTAACAGAGAATTTTCATAAATGCATTATGTTGGAATTTCGAATTTGTGCGATGAATATATGTACAATTTGGTTTACTCCACAGTAATAATTCTAGCAGCAGTTTCTCTAGTTTAGTAGTTATCAAGATTGCTTTACACACGAATGGTCCCTGGTTCGAAGCCGGGCGGAAACAGTTCTCTTTCACAAATACAGTAAGTAGTGTATTTGTTACAGAGAATAGTTGTTCTAATAAATGGCTTTTTTTGGAAATTCGAATACATGCAATGAATATCTGTAAAACTCGGGTTGCTCCTTGCTGATAATACTAGCAGCAGTTTCTGTAGTGTAGTGGTTATCACGTTCGCTTTACACGCGAAAGGTCCCTGGTTCGAAACCGGGCGGAAACAGTCCTCTTTGACACATGCAGTAAGTAACATATTTATAAAAGAGATGAGTTGCTTTCATAAATACCTTATTTTGGAAATTCAAATACATGCACTGACTATAAGAAAATTCAGTTTACTTCTTGCAGGTATCTCAAGCAGAAGTTTCTGTAGTGTAGCAGTTATCACGTGCGCTTAACATGCAAAAGGTCCCTGGTTTGAACCTCTGTGGAAACAGCACTCGTTGATACATTCAATAAGTACCATTGTTGAAACTGAAAAATACATTTTTCATTAATGCCTTCCTTTGGGAATCAAAAGATTCCATAGCCTAGTTGTTATCAAGTTCACTTAAGACGCAAAATGTATACTTTTCGATGCTGGGCGGAAACAGAGGTCTCTGACACATGTGAGAAGTACTGTATTTGTAACAGAGAATTTTCATAAATGCATTATGTTGGAATTTCGAATTCGTGCGATGAATATATGTACAATTTGGTTTACTCCACAGTAATAATTCTAGCAGCAGTTTCTCTAGTTTATTAGTTATCAAGATTGCTTTACACACGAATGGTCCCCGGTTCGAAGCCGGGCGGAAACAGTTCTCTATGACAAATCCAGTAAGTACTGTATTTGTAACAGAGAATAACTGTTCTAATAAATGCCGTATTTTGGAAATTCGAATGCATGCAATGAATATCTGTAAAACTCGGGTTGCTCCTTGCTGATAATACTAGCAGCAGTTTCTGTAGTGTAGTGGTTATCACGTTCGCTTTACACGCGAAAGGTCCCTGGTTCGAAACCGGGCGGAAACAGTTCTCTTTGACAAATCCAATAAGTACTGTATTTGTAACAGAGAATAATTGTTCTAATATATGCCGTATTTTGGAAATTCGAATACATGCAATAAATATTTGTAAAATTTGGTTTACTCCTTGCTGATAACTAATGCAGCAGTTTCTGTAGTGTAGTGTTTATCACGTTCGTCTTACATGCTAAAGGTCTGTGGTTCAAAACCTGGCAGAAACAGTGCTCTTTGACACATGCAGTTAGTGCTGTATCGACAACAGAGAATATATCTTCTCATCAATGGTTTTTTTTGGAAATTCGAATACATGCAATGAATATATGTAAAACTTGGGTTACTCCTTGCTGATAATACTAGCAGCAGTTTCTGTAGTGTAGTGGTTATCACGTTCGCTTTACACGCGAAAAGTCCCTGGTTCGAAACCGGGCGGAAACAGTCCTCTTTGACACATGCAGTAAGTACCGTATTTATAAAAGAGATGGGTTGCTTTCATAAATACCTTATTTTGGAAATTCAAATACATGCACTGACTATAAGAAAATTCAGTTTACTTCTTGCAGGTATCTCAAGCAGAAGTTTCTGTAGTGTAGCAGTTATCACGTGCGCTTAACATGCAAAAGGTCCCTGGTTTGACCCTCTGTGGAAACAGCACTCGTTGATACATTCAATAAGTACCATTGTTGAAACTGAAAAATACATTTTTCATTAATGCCTTCCTTTGGGAATCAAAAGATTCCATAGCCTAGTGGTTATCAAGTTCACTTAAGAAGCAAAATGTATACTTTTCGATGCTAGGCGGAAACAGAGGTCTCTGACACATGTGAGAAGTACTGTATTTGTAACAGAGAATTTTCATAAATGCATTATGTTGGAATTTCGAATTTGTGCGATGAATATATGTACAATTTGGTTTACTCCACAGTAATAATTCTAGCAGCAGTTTCTCTAGTTTAGTAGTTATCAAGATTGCTTTACACACGAATGGTCCCTGGTTCGAAGCCGGGCGGAAACAGTTCTCTTTCACAAATACAGTAAGTAGTGTATTTGTTACAGAGAATAGTTGTTCTAATAAATGGCTTTTTTTGGAAATTCGAATACATGCAATGAATATCTGTAAAACTCGGGTTGCTCCTTGCTGATAATACTAGCAGCAGTTTCTGTAGTGTAGTGGTTATCACGTTCGCTTTACACGCGAAAGGTCCCTGGTTCGAAACCGGGCGGAAACAGTTCTCTTTGACAAATCCAATAAGTACTGTATTTGTAACAGAGAATAATTGTTCTAATATATGCCGTATTTTGGAAATTCGAATACATGCAATAAATATTTGTAAAATTTGGTTTACTCCTTGCTGATAACTAATGCAGCAGTTTCTGTAGTGTAGTGTTTATCACGTTCGTCTTACATGCGAAAGGTCTGTGGTTCAAAACCTGGCAGAAACAGTGCTCTTTGACACATGCAGTTAGTGCTGTATCGACAACAGAGAATATATCTTCTCATCAATGGTTTTTTTTGGAAATTCGAATACATGCAATGAATATATGTAAAACTTGGGTTACTCCTTGCTGATAACACTAGCAGCAGTTTCTGTAGTGTAGTGGTTATCACGTTCGCTTTACACGCGAAAAGTCCCTGGTTCGAAACCGGGCGGAAACAGTCCTCTTTGACACATGCAGTAAGTACCGTATTTATAAAAGAGATGGGTTGCTTTCATAAATACCTTATTTTGGAAATTCAAATACATGCACTGACTATAAGAAAATTCAGTTTACTTCTTGCAGGTATCTCAAGCAGAAGTTTCTGTAGTGTAGCAGTTATCACGTGCGCTTAACATGCAAAAGGTCCCTGGTTTGACCCTCTGTGGAAACAGCACTCGTTGATACATTCAATAAGTACCATTGTTGAAACTGAAAAATACATTTTTCATTAATGCCTTCCTTTGGGAATCAAAAGATTCCATAGCCTAGTGGTTATCAAGTTCACTTAAGAAGCAAAATGTATACTTTTCGATGCTAGGCGGAAACAGAGGTCTCTGACACATGTGAGAAGTACTGTATTTGTAACAGAGAATTTTCATAAATGCATTATGTTGGAATTTCGAATTTGTGCGATGAATATATGTACAATTTGGTTTACTCCACAGTAATAATTCTAGCAGCAGTTTCTCTAGTTTAGTAGTTATCAAGATTGCTTTACACACGAATGGTCCCTGGTTCGAAGCCGGGCGGAAACAGTTCTCTTTCACAAATACAGTAAGTAGTGTATTTGTTACAGAGAATAGTTGTTCTAATAAATGGCTTTTTTTGGAAATTCGAATACATGCAATGAATATCTGTAAAACTCGGGTTGCTCCTTGCTGATAATACTAGCAGCAGTTTCTGTAGTGTAGTGGTTATCACGTTCGCTTTACACGCGAAAGGTCCCTGGTTCGAAACCGGGCGGAAACAGTCCTCTTTGACACATGCAGTAAGTAACATATTTATAAAAGAGATGAGTTGCTTTCATAAATACCTTATTTTGGAAATTCAAATACATGCACTGACTATAAGAAAATTCAGTTTACTTCTTGCAGGTATCTCAAGCAGAAGTTTCTGTAGTGTAGCAGTTATCACGTGCGCTTAACATGCAAAAGGTCCCTGGTTTGAACCTCTGTGGAAACAGCACTCGTTGATACATTCAATAAGAACCATTGTAGAAACTGAAAAATACATTTTTCATTAATGCCTTCCTTTGGGAATCAAAAGATTCCATAGCCTAGTGGTTATCAAGTTCACTTAAGAAGCAAAATGTATACTTTTCGATGCTAGGCGGAAACAGAGGTCTCTGACACATGTGAGAAGTACTGTATTTGTAACAGAGAATTTTCATAAATGCATTATGTTGGAATTTCGAATTTGTGCGATGAATATATGTACAATTTGGTTTACTCCACAGTAATAATTCTAGCAGCAGTTTCTCTAGTTTAGTAGTTATCAAGATTGCTTTACACACGAATGGTCCCTGGTTCGAAGCCGGGCGGAAACAGTTCTCTTTCACAAATCCAGTAAGTAGTGTATTTGTTACAGAGAATAGTTGTTCTAATAAATGGCTTTTTTTGGAAATTCGAATACATGCAATGAATATATGTAAAACTTGGGTTACTCCTTGCTGATAATACTAGCAGCAGTTTCTGTAGTGTAGTGGTTATCACTTTCGCTTTACACGCGAAAAGTCCCTGGTTCGAAACCGGGCGGAAACAGTCCTCTTTGACACATGCAGTAAGTACCGTATTTATAAAAGAGATGAGTTGCTTTCATAAATACCATATTTTGGAAATTCAAATACATGCACTGACTATAAGAAAATTCAGTTTACTTCTTGCAGGTATCTCAAGCAGAAGTTTCTGTAGTGTAGCAGTTATCACGTGCGCTTAACATGCAAAAGGTCCCTGGTTTGACCCTCTGTGGAAACAGCACTCGTTGATACATTCAATAAGTACCATTGTTGAAACTGAAAAATACATTTTTCATTAATGCCTTCCTTTGGGAATCAAAAGATTCCATAGCCTAGTGGTTATCAAGTTCACTTAAGAAGCAAAATGTATACTTTTCGATGCTAGGCGGAAACAGAGGTCTCTGACACATGTGAGAAGTACTGTATTTGTATCAGAGAATTTTCATAAATGCATTATGTTGGAATTTCGAATTCGTGCGATGAATATATGTACAATTTGGTTTACTCCACAGTAATAATTCTAGCAGCAGTTTCTCTAGTTTATTAGTTATCAAGATTGCTTTACACACGAATGGTCCCCGGTTCGAAGCCGGGCGGAAACAGTTCTCTATGACAAATCCAGTAAGTACTGTATTTGTAACAGAGAATAACTGTTCTAATAAATGCCGTATTTTGGAAATTCGAATGCATGCAATGAATATCTGTAAAACTCGGGTTGCTCCTTGCTGATAATACTAGCAGCAGTTTCTGTAGTGTAGTGGTTATCACGTTCGCTTTACACGCGAAAGGTCCCTGGTTCGAAACCGGGCGGAAACAGTTCTCTTTGACAAATCCAATAAGTACTGTATTTGTAACAGAGAATAATTGTTCTAATATATGCCGTATTTTGGAAATTCGAATACATGCAATAAATATTTGTAAAATTTGGTTTACTCCTTGCTGATAACTAATGCAGCAGTTTCTGTAGTGTAGTGTTTATCACGTTCGTCTTACATGCGAAAGGTCTGTGGTTCAAAACCTGGCAGAAACAGTGCTCTTTGACACATGCAGTTAGTGCTGTATCGACAACAGAGAATATATCTTCTCATCAATGGTTTTTTTTGGAAATTCGAATACATGCAATGAATATATGTAAAACTTGGGTTACTCCTTGCTGATAATACTAGCAGCAGTTTCTGTAGTGTAGTGGTTATCACGTTCGCTTTACACGCGAAAAGTCCCTGGTTCGAAACCGGGCGGAAACAGTCCTCTTTGACACATGCAGTAAGTACCGTATTTATAAAAGAGATGGGTTGCTTTCATAAATACCTTATTTTGGAAATTCAAATACATGCACTGACTATAAGAAAATTCAGTTTACTTCTTGCAGGTATCTCAAGCAGAAGTTTCTGTAGTGTAGCAGTTATCACGTGCGCTTAACATGCAAAAGGTCCCTGGTTTGACCCTCTGTGGAAACAGCACTCGTTGATACATTCAATAAGTACCATTGTTGAAACTGAAAAATACATTTTTCATTAATGCCTTCCTTTGGGAATCAAAAGATTCCATAGCCTAGTGGTTATCAAGTTCACTTAAGAAGCAAAATGTATACTTTTCGATGCTAGGCGGAAACAGAGGTCTCTGACACATGTGAGAAGTACTGTATTTGTAACAGAGAATTTTCATAAATGCATTATGTTGGAATTTCGAATTTGTGCGATGAATATATGTACAATTTGGTTTACTCCACAGTAATAATTCTAGCAGCAGTTTCTCTAGTTTAGTAGTTATCAAGATTGCTTTACACACGAATGGTCCCTGGTTCGAAGCCGGGCGGAAACAGTTCTCTTTCACAAATACAGTAAGTAGTGTATTTGTTACAGAGAATAGTTGTTCTAATAAATGGCTTTTTTTGGAAATTCGAATACATGCAATGAATATCTGTAAAACTCGGGTTGCTCCTTGCTGATAATACTAGCAGCAGTTTCTGTAGTGTAGTGGTTATCACGTTCGCTTTACACGCGAAAGGTCCCTGGTTCGAAACCGGGCGGAAACAGTCCTCTTTGACACATGCAGTAAGTAACATATTTATAAAAGAGATGAGTTGCTTTCATAAATACCTTATTTTGGAAATTCAAATACATGCACTGACTATAAGAAAATTCAGTTTACTTCTTGCAGGTATCTCAAGCAGAAGTTTCTGTAGTGTAGCAGTTATCACGTGCGCTTAACATGCAAAAGGTCCCTGGTTTGACCCACTGTGGAAACAGCACTCGTTGATACATTCAATAAGTACCATTGTTGAAACTGAAAAATACATTTTTCATTAATGCCTTCCTTTGGGAATCAAAAGATTCCATAGCCTAGTGGTTATCAAGTTCACTTAAGAAGCAAAATGTATACTTTTCGATGCTAGGCGGAAACAGAGGTCTCTGACACATGTGAGAAGTACTGTATTTGTAACAGAGAATTTTCATAAATGCATTATGTTGGAATTTCGAATTTGTGCGATGAATATATGTACAATTTGGTTTACTCCACAGTAATAATTCTAGCAGCAGTTTCTCTAGTTTAGTAGTTATCAAGATTGCTTTACACACGAATGGTCCCTGGTTCGAAGCCGGGCGGAAACAGTTCTCTTTCACAAATACAGTAAGTAGTGTATTTGTTACAGAGAATAGTTGTTCTAATAAATGGCTTTTTTTGGAAATTCGAATACATGCAATGAATATCTGTAAAACTCGGGTTGCTCCTTGCTGATAATACTAGCAGCAGTTTCTGTAGTGTAGTGGTTATCACGTTCGCTTTACACGCGAAAGGTCCCTGGTTCGAAACCGGGCGGAAACAGTCCTCTTTGACACATGCAGTAAGTAACATATTTATAAAAGAGATGAGTTGCTTTCATAAATACCTTATTTTGGAAATTCAAATACATGCACTGACTATAAGAAAATTCAGTTTACTTCTTGCAGGTATCTCAAGCAGAAGTTTCTGTAGTGTAGCAGTTATCACGTGCGCTTAACATGCAAAAGGTCCCTGGTTTGAACCTCTGTGGAAACAGCACTCGTTGATACATTCAATAAGTACCATTGTAGAAACTGAAAAATACATTTTTCATTAATGCCTTCCTTTGGGAATCAAAAGATTCCATAGCCTAGTGGTTATCAAGTTCACTTAAGAAGCAAAATGTATACTTTTCGATGCTAGGCGGAAACAGAGGTCTCTGACACATGTGAGAAGTACTGTATTTGTAACAGAGAATTTTCATAAATGCATTATGTTGGAATTTCGAATTTGTGCGATGAATATATGTACAATTTGGTTTACTCCACAGTAATAATTCTAGCAGCAGTTTCTCTAGTTTAGTAGTTATCAAGATTGCTTTACACACGAATGGTCCCTGGTTCGAAGCCGGGCGGAAACAGTTCTCTTTCACAAATCCAGTAAGTAGTGTATTTGTTACAGAGAATAGTTGTTCTAATAAATGGCTTTTTTTGGAAATTCGAATACATGCAATGAATATCTGTAAAACTCGGGTTGCTCCTTGCTGATACTACTAGCAGCAGTTTCTGTAGTGTAGTGGTTATCACGTTCGCTTTACACGCGAAAGGTCCCTGGTTCGAAACCGGGCGGAAACAGTCCTCTTTGACACATGCAGTAAGTAACATATTTATAAAAGAGATGAGTTGCTTTCATAAATACCTTATTTTGGAAATTCAAATACATGCACTGACTATAAGACAATTCAGTTTACTTCTTGCAGGTATCTCAAGCAGAAGTTTCTGTAGTGTAGCAGTTATCACGTGCGCTTAACATGCAAAAGGTCCCTGGTTTGAACCTCTGTGGAAACAGCACTCGTTGATACATTCAATAAGTACCATTGTTGAAACTGAAAAATACATTTTTCATTAATGCCTTCCTTTGGGAATCAAAAGATTCCATAGCCTAGTTGTTATCAAGTTCACTTAAGACGCAAAATGTATACTTTTCGATGCTGGGCGGAAACAGAGGTCTCTGACACATGTGAGAAGTACTGTATTTGTAACAGAGAATTTTCATAAATGCATTATGTTGGAATTTCGAATTCGTGCGATGAATATATGTACAATTTGGTTAACTCCACAGTAATAATTCTAGCAGCAGTTTCTCTAGTTTAGTAGTTATCAAGTTTGCTTTACACACGAATGGTCCCCGGTTTGAAGCCGGGCGGAAACAGTTCTCTTTGACAAATCCAGTAAGTAGTGTATTTGTTACAGAGAATAGTTGTTCTAATAAAGGGTTTTTTTGGAAATTCGAATGCATGCAATGAATATCTGTAAAACTCGGGTTGCTCCTTGCTGATAATACTAGCAGCAGTTTCTGTAGTGTAGTGGTTATCACGTTCGCTTTACACGCGAAAGGTCCCTGGTTCGAAACCGGGCGGAAACAGTTCTCTTTGACAAATCCAATAAGTACTGTATTTGTAACAGAGAATAATTGTTCTAATAAATGCCGTATTTTGGAAATTCGAATACATGCAATAAATATTTGTAAAATTTGGTTTACTCCTTGCTGGTAACAAATGCAGCAGTTTCTGTAGTGTAGTGTTTATCACGTTCGTCTTACATGCGAAAGGTCTGTGGTTCAAAACCTGGCAGAAACAGTGCTCTTTGACACATGCAGTTAGTGCTGTATCAACAACAGAGAATATATATTCTCATGAATGTTTTTTTTTGGAAATTCGAATACATGCAATGAATATATGTAAAGGGTTACTCCTTGCTGATAATACTAGCAGCAGTTTCTGTAGTGTAGTGGTTATCACTTTCGCTTTACACGCGAAAAGTCCCTGGTTCGAAACCGGGCGGAAACAGTCCTCTTTGACACATGCAGTAAGTACCGTATTTATAAAAGAGATGAGTTGCTTTCATAAATACCATATTTTGGAAATTCAAATACATGCACTGACTATAAGAAAATTCAGTTTACTTCTTGCAGGTATCTCAAGCAGAAGTTTCTGTAGTGTAGCAGTTATCACGTGCGCTTAACATGCAAAAGGTCCCTGGTTTGACCCTCTGTGGAAACAGCACTCGTTGATACATTCAATAAGTACCATTGTTGAAACTGAAAAATACATTTTTCATTAATGCCTTCCTTTGGGAATCAAAAGATTCCATAGCCTAGTGGTTATCAAGTTCACTTAAGAAGCAAAATGTATACTTTTCGATGCTAGGCGGAAACAGAGGTCTCTGACACATGTGAGAAGTACTGTATTTGTATCAGAGAATTTTCATAAATGCATTATGTTGGAATTTCGAATTCGTGCGATGAATATATGTACAATTTGGTTTACTCCACAGTAATAATTCTAGCAGCAGTTTCTCTAGTTTAGTAGTTATCAAGATTGCTTTACACACGAATGGTCCCTGGTTCGAAGCCGGGCGGAAACAGTTCTCTTTCACAAATCCAGTAAGTAGTGTATTTGTTACAGAGAATAGTTGTTCTAATAAATGGCTTTTTTTGGAAATTCGAATACATGCAATGAATATCTGTAAAACTCGGGTTGCTCCTTGCTGATAATACTAGCAGCAGTTTCTGTAGTGTAGTGGTTATCACGTTCGCTTTACACGCGAAAGGTCCCTGGTTCGAAACCGGGCGGAAACAGCTCTCTTTGACAAATCCAATAAGTACTGTATTTGTAACAGAGAATAATTGTTCTAATATATGCCGTATTTTGGAAATTCGAATACATGCAATAAATATTTGTAAAATTTGGTTTACTCCTTGCTGATAACTAATGCAGCAGTTTCTGTAGTGTAGTGTTTATCACGTTCGTCTTACATGCGAAAGGTCTGTGGTTCAAAACCTGGCAGAAACAGTGCTCTTTGACACATGCAGTTAGTGCTGTATCAACAACAGAGAATATATATTCTCATGAATGTTTTTTTTTGGAAATTCGAATACATGCAATGAATATATGTAAAACTTGGGTTACTCCTTGCTGATAATACTAGCAGCAGTTTCTGTAGTGTAGTGGTTATCACTTTCGCTTTACACGCGAAAAGTCCCTGGTTCGAAACCGGGTGGAAACAGTCCTCTTTGACACATGCAGTAAGTACCGTATTTATAAAAGAGATGAGTTGCTTTCATAAATACCATATTTTGGAAATTCAAATACATGCACTGACTATAAGAAAATTCAGTTTACTTCTTGCAGGTATCTCAAGCAGAAGTTTCTGTAGTGTAGCAGTTATCACGTGCGCTTAACATGCAAAAGGTCCCTGGTTTGACCCTCTGTGGAAACAGCACTCGTTGATACATTCAATAAATACCATTGTTGAAACTGAAAAATACATTTTTCATTAATGCCTTCCTTTGGGAATCAAAAGATTCCATAGCCTAGTGGTTATCAAGTTCACTTAAGAAGCAAAATGTATACTTTTCGATGCTAGGCGGAAACAGAGGTCTCTGACACATGTGAGAAGTACTGTATTTGTAACAGAGAATTTTCATAAATGCATTATGTTGGAATTTCGAATTCGTGCGATGAATATATGTACAATTTGGTTTACTCCACAGTAATAATTCTAGCAGCAGTTTCTCTAGTTTAGTAGTTATCAAGATTGCTTTACACACGAATGGTCCCTGGTTCGAAGCCGGGCGGAAACAGTTCTCTTTCACAAATCCAGTAAGTAGTGTATTTGTTACAGAGAATAGTTGTTCTAATAAATGGCTTTTTTTGGAAATTCGAATACATGCAATGAATATCTGTAAAACTCGGGTTGCTCCTTGCTGATAATACTAGCAGCAGTTTCTGTAGTGTAGTGGTTATCACGTTCGCTTTACACGCGAAAGGTCCCTGGTTCGAAACCGGGCGGAAACAGCTCTCTTTGACAAATCCAATAAGTACTGTATTTGTAACAGAGAATAATTGTTCTAATATATGCCGTATTTTGGAAATTCGAATACATGCAATAAATATTTGTAAAATTTGGTTTACTCCTTGCTGATAACTAATGCAGCAGTTTCTGTAGTGTAGTGTTTATCACGTTCGTCTTACATGCGAAAGGTCTGTGGTTCAAAACCTGGCAGAAACAGTGCTCTTTGACACATGCAGTTAGTGCTGTATCAACAACAGAGAATATATATTCTCATGAATGTTTTTTTTTGGAAATTCGAATACATGCAATGAATATATGTAAAACTTGGGTTACTCCTTGCTGATAATACTAGCAGCAGTTTCTGTAGTGTAGTGGTTATCACTTTCGCTTTACACGCGAAAAGTCCCTGGTTCGAAACCGGGTGGAAACAGTCCTCTTTGACACATGCAGTAAGTACCGTATTTATAAAAGAGATGAGTTGCTTTCATAAATACCATATTTTGGAAATTCAAATACATGCACTGACTATAAGAAAATTCAGTTTACTTCTTGCAGGTATCTCAAGCAGAAGTTTCTGTAGTGTAGCAGTTATCACGTGCGCTTAACATGCAAAAGGTCCCTGGTTTGACCCTCTGTGGAAACAGCACTCGTTGATACATTCAATAAATACCATTGTTGAAACTGAAAAATACATTTTTCATTAATGCCTTCCTTTGGGAATCAAAAGATTCCATAGCCTAGTGGTTATCAAGTTCACTTAAGAAGCAAAATGTATACTTTTCGATGCTAGGCGGAAACAGAGGTCTCTGACACATGTGAGAAGTACTGTATTTGTAACAGAGAATTTTCATAAATGCATTATGTTGGAATTTCGAATTCGTGCGATGAATATATGTACAATTTGGTTTACTCCACAGTAATAATTCTAGCAGCAGTTTCTCTAGTTTAGTAGTTATCAAGATTGCTTTACACACGAATGGTCCCTGGTTCGAAGCCGGGCGGAAACAGTTCTCTTTCACAAATCCAGTAAGTAGTGTATTTGTTACAGAGAATAGTTGTTCTAATAAATGGCTTTTTTTGGAAATTCGAATACATGCAATGAATATCTGTAAAACTCGGGTTGCTCCTTGCTGATAATACCAGCAGCAGTTTCTGTAGTGTAGTGGTTATCACGTTCGCTTTACACGCGAAAGGTCCCTGGTTCGAAACCGGGCGGAAACAGTTCTCTTTGACAAATCCAATAAGTAACATATTTATAAAAGAGATGAGTTGCTTTCATAAATACCTTATTTTGGAAATTCAAATACATGCACTGACTATAAGAAAATTCAGTTTACTTCTTGCAGGTATCTCAAGCAGAAGTTTCTGTAGTGTAGCAGTTATCACGTGCGCTTAACATGCAAAAGGTCCCTGGTTTGAACCTCTGTGGAAACAGCACTCGTTGATACATTCAATAAGTACCATTGTTGAAACTGAAAAATACATTTTTCATTAATGCCTTCCTTTGGGAATCAAAAGATTCCATAGCCTAGTTGTTATCAAGTTCACTTAAGAAGCAAAATGTATACTTTTCGATGCTGGGCGGAAACAGAGGTCTCTGACACATGTGAGAAGTACTGTATTTGTAACAGAGAATTTTCATAAATGCATTATGTTGGAATTTCGAATTCGTGCGATGAATATATGTACAATTTGGGTTACTCCACAGTAATAATTCTAGCAGCAGTTTCTCTAGTTTAGTAGTTATCAAGACTGCTTTACACACGAATGGTCCCTGGTTCGAAGCCGGGCGGAAACAGTTCTCTTTCACAAATCCAGTAAGTAGTGTATTTGTTACAGAGAATAGTTGTTCTAATAAATGGCTTTTTTTGGAAATTCGAATACATGCAATGAATATCTGTAAAACTCGGTTTGCTCCTTGCTGATAATACTAGCAGCAGTTTCTGTAGTGTAGTGGTTATCACGTTCGCTTTACACGCGAAAGGTCCCTGGTTCGAAACCGGGCGGAAACAGTTCTCTTTGACAAATCCAATAAGTAACATATTTATAAAAGAGATGAGTTGCTTTCATAAATACCTTATTTTGGAAATTCAAATACATGCACTGACTATAAGAAAATTCAGTTTACTTCTTGCAGGTATCTCAAGCAGAAGTTTCTGTAGTGTAGCAGTTATCACGTGCGCTTAACATGCAAAAGGTCCCTGGTTTGAACCTCTGTGGAAACAGCACTCGTTGATACATTCAATAAGTACCATTGTTGAAACTGAAAAATACATTTTTCATTAATGCCTTCCTTTGGGAATCAAAAGATTCCATAGCCTAGTTGTTATCAAGTTCACTTAAGAAGCAAAATGTATACTTTTCGATGCTGGGCGGAAACAGAGGTCTCTGACACATGTGAGAAGTACTGTATTTGTAACAGAGAATTTTCATAAATGCATTATGTTGGAATTTCGAATTCGTGCGATGAATATATGTACAATTTGGGTTACTCCACAGTAATAATTCTAGGAGCAGTTTCTCTAGTTTAGTAGTTATCAAGACTGCTTTACACACGAATGGTCCCTGGTTCGAAGCCGGGCGGAAACAGTTCTCTTTCACAAATCCAGTAAGTAGTGTATTTGTTACAGAGAATAGTTGTTCTAATAAATGGCTTTTTTTGGAAATTCGAATACATGCAATGAATATCTGTAAAACTCGGTTTGCTCCTTGCTGATAATACTAGCAGCAGTTTCTGTAGTGTAGTGGTTATCACGTTCGCTTTACACGCGAAAGGTCCCTGGTTCGAAACCGGGCGGAAACAGTTCTCTTTGACAAATCCAATAAGTAACATATTTATAAAAGAGATGAGTTGCTTTCATAAATACCTTATTTTGGAAATTCAAATACATGCACTGACTATAAGAAAATTCAGTTTATTTCTTGCAGGTATCTCAAGCAGAAGTTTCTGTAGTGTAGCAGTTATCACGTGCGCTTAACATGCAAAAGGTCCCTGGTTTGAACCTCTGTGGAAACAGCACTCGTTGATACATTCAATAAGTACCATTGTTGAAACTGAAAAATACATTTTTCATTAATGCCTTCCTTTGGGAATCAAAAGATTCCATAGCCTAGTTGTTATCAAGTTCACTTAAGACGCAAAATGTATACTTTTCGATGCTGGGCGGAAACAGAGGTCTCTGACACATGTGAGAAGTACTGTATTTGTAACAGAGAATTTTCATAAATGCATTATGTTGGAATTTCGAATTCGTGCGATGAATATATGTACAATTTGGTTAACTCCACAGTAATAATTCTAGCAGCAGTTTCTCTAGTTTAGTAGTTATCAAGATTGCTTTACACACGAATGGTCCCCGGTTCGAAGCCGGGCGGAAACAGTTCTCTATGACAAATCCAGTAAGTACTGTATTTGTAACAGAGAATAACTGTTCTAATAAATGCCGTATTTTGGAAATTCGAATACATGCAATGAATATCTGTAAAACTCGGGTTGCTCCTTGCTGATAATACTAGCAGCAGTTTCTGTAGTGTAGTGGTTATCACGTTCGCGTTACACGCGAAAGGTCCCTGGTTCGAAACCGGGCGGAACCAGTTCTCTTTGACAAATCCAATAAGTACTGTATTTGTAACAGAGAATAATTGTTCTAATATATGCTGTATTTTGGAATTTCGAATTCGTGCGATGAATATATGTACAATTTGGGTTACTCCACAGTAATAATTCTAGCAGCAGTTTCTCTAGTTTAGTAGTTATCAAGATTGCTTTACACACGAATGGTCCCTGGTTCGAAGCCGGGCGGAAACAGTTCTCTTTCACAAATCCAGTATGTAGTGTATTTGTTACAGAGAATAGTTGTTCTAATAAATGGCTTTTTTTGGAAATTCGAATACATGCAATGAATATCTGTAAAACTCGGTTTGCTCCTTGCTGATAATACTAGCAGCAGTTTCTGTAGTGTAGTGGTTATCACGTTCGCTTTACACGCGAAAGGTCCCTGGTTCGAAACCGGGCGGAAACAGTTCTCTTTGACAAATCCAATAAGTAACATATTTATAAAAGAGATGAGTTGCTTTCATAAATACCTTATTTTGGAAATTCAAATACATGCACTGACTATCAGAAAATTCAGTTTATTTCTTGCAGGTATCTCAAGCAGAAGTTTCTGTAGTGTAGCAGTTATCACGTGCGCTTAACATGCAAAAGGTCCCTGGTTTGAACCTCTGTGGAAACAGCACTCGTTGATACATTCAATAAGTACAATTGTTGAAACTGAAAAATACATTTTTCATTAATGCCTTCCTTTGGGAATCAAAAGATTCCATAGCCTAGTTGTTATCAAGTTCACTTAAGACGCAAAATGTATACTTTTCGATGCTGGGCGGAAACAGAGGTCTCTGACACATGTGAGAAGTACTGTATTTGTAACAGAGAATTTTCATAAATGCATTATGTTGGAATTTCGAATTCGTGCGATGAATATATGTACAATTTGGTTAACTCCACAGTAATAATTCTAGCAGCAGTTTCTCTAGTTTAGTAGTTATCAAGATTGCTTTACACACGAATGGTCCCCGGTTCGAAGCCGGGCGGAAACAGTTCTCTATGACAAATCCAGTAAGTACTGTATTTGTAACAGAGAATAACTGTTCTAATAAATGCCGTATTTTGGAAATTCGAATACATGCAATGAATATCTGTAAAACTCGGGTTGCTCCTTGCTGATAATACTAGCAGCAGTTTCTGTAGTGTAGTGGTTATCACGTTCGCGTTACACGCGAAAGGTCCCTGGTTCGAAACCGGGCGGAAACAGTTCTCTTTGACAAATCCAATAAGTACTGTATTTGTAACAGAGAATAATTGTTCTAATATATGCTGTATTTTGGAATTTCGAATTCGTGCGATGAATATATGTACAATTTGGGTTACTCCACAGTAATAATTCTAGCAGCAGTTTCTCTAGTTTAGTAGTTATCAAGATTGCTTTACACACGAATGGTCCCTGGTTCGAAGCCGGGCGGAAACAGTTCTCTTTCACAAATCCAGTATGTAGTGTATTTGTTACAGAGAATAGTTGTTCTAATAAATGGCTTTTTTTGGAAATTCGAATACATGCAATGAATATCTGTAAAACTCGGTTTGCTCCTTGCTGATAATACTAGCAGCAGTTTCTGTAGTGTAGTGGTTATCACGTTCGCTTTACACGCGAAAGGTCCCTGGTTCGAAACCGGGCGGAAACAGTTCTCTTTGACAAATCCAATAAGTAACATATTTATAAAAGAGATGAGTTGCTTTCATAAATACCTTATTTTGGAAATTCAAATACATGCACTGACTATAAGAAAATTCAGTTTATTTCTTGCAGGTATCTCAAGCAGAAGTTTCTGTAGTGTAGCAGTTATCACGTGCGCTTAACATGCAAAAGGTCCCTGGTTTGAACCTCTGTGGAAACAGCACTCGTTGATACATTCAATAAGTACCATTGTTGAAACTGAAAAATACATTTTTCATTAATGCCTTCCTTTGGGAATCAAAAGATTCCATAGCCTAGTTGTTATCAAGTTCACTTAAGACGCAAAATGTATACTTTTCGATGCTGGGCGGAAACAGAGGTCTCTGACACATGTGAGAAGTACTGTATTTGTAACAGAGAATTTTCATAAATGCATTATGTTGGAATTTCGAATTCGTGCGATGAATATATGTACAATTTGGTTAACTCCACAGTAATAATTCTAGCAGCAGTTTCTCTAGTTTAGTAGTTATCAAGATTGCTTTACACACGAATGGTCCCCGGTTCGAAGCCGGGCGGAAACAGTTCTCTATGACAAATCCAGTAAGTACTGTATTTGTAACAGAGAATAACTGTTCTAATAAATGCCGTATTTTGGAAATTCGAATACATGCAATGAATATCTGTAAAACTCGGGTTGCTCCTTGCTGATAATACTAGCAGCAGTTTCTGTAGTGTAGTGGTTATCACGTTCGCGTTACACGCGAAAGGTCCCTGGTTCGAAACCGGGCGGAAACAGTTCTCTTTGACAAATCCAATAAGTACTGTATTTGTAACAGAGAATAATTGTTCTAATATATGCTGTATTTTGGAATTTCGAATTCGTGCGATGAATATATGTACAATTTGGGTTACTCCACAGTAATAATTCTAGCAGCAGTTTCTCTAGTTTAGTAGTTATCAAGATTGCTTTACACACGAATGGTCCCTGGTTCGAAGCCGGGCGGAAACAGTTCTCTTTCACAAATCCAGTATGTAGTGTATTTGTTACAGAGAATAGTTGTTCTAATAAATGGCTTTTTTTGGAAATTCGAATACATGCAATGAATATCTGTAAAACTCGGTTTGCTCCTTGCTGATAATACTAGTAGCAGTTTCTGTAGTGTAGTGGTTATCACGTTCGCTTTACACGCGAAAGGTCCCTGGTTCGAAACCGGGCGGAAACAGTTCTCTTTGACAAATCCAATAAGTAACATATTTATAAAAGAGATGAGTTGCTTTCATAAATACCTTATTTTGGAAATTCAAATACATGCACTGACTATAAGAAAATTCAGTTTACTTCTTGCAGGTATCTCAAGCAGAAGTTTCTGTAGTGTAGCAGTTATCACGTGCGCTTAACATGCAAAAGGTCCCTGGTTTGACCCTCTGTGGAAACAGCACTCGTTGATACATTCAATAAGTACCATTGTTGAAACTGAAAAATACATTTTTCATTAATGCCTTCCTTTGGGAATCAAAAGATTCCATAGCCTAGTGGTTATCAAGTTCACTTAAGAAGCAAAATGTATACTTTTCGATGCTAGGCGGAAACAGAGGTCTCTGACACATGTGAGAAGTACTGTATTTGTAACAGAGAATTTTCATAAATGCATTATGTTGGAATTTCGAATTCGTGCGATGAATATATGTACAATTTGGTTTACTCCACAGTAATAATTCTAGCAGCAGTTTCTCTAGTTTATTAGTTATCAAGATTGCTTTACACACGAATGGTCCCCGGTTCGAAGCCGGGCGGAAACAGTTCTCTATGACAAATCCAGTAAGTACTGTATTTGTAACAGAGAATAACTGTTCTAATAAATGCCGTATTTTGGAAATTCGAATGCATGCAATGAATATCTGTAAAACTCGGGTTGCTCCTTGCTGATAATACTAGCAGCAGTTTCTGTAGTGTAGTGGTTATCACGCTCGCTTTACACGCGAAAGGTCCCTGGTTCGAAACCGGGCGGAAACAGTTCTCTTTGACAAATCCAATAAGTACTGTATTTGTAACAGAGAATAATTGTTCTAATATATGCCGTATTTTGGAAATTCGAATACATGCAATAAATATTTGTAAAATTTGGTTTACTCCTTGCTGATAACTAATGCAGCAGTTTCTGTAGTGTAGTGTTTATCACGTTCGTCTTACATGCGAAAGGTCTGTGGTTCAAAACCTGGCAGAAACAGTGCTCTTTGACACATGCAGTTAGTGCTGTATCGACAACAGAGAATATATCTTCTCATGAATGTTTTTTTTTGGAAATTCGAATACATGCAATGAATATATGTAAAACTTGGGTTACTCCTTGCTGATAATACTAGCAGCAGTTTCTGTAGTGTAGTGGTTATCACGTTCGCTTTAAACGCGAAAAGTCCCTGGTTCGAAACCGGGCGGAAACAGTCCTCTTTGACACATGAAGTAAGTACCGTATTTATAAAAGAGATGAGTTGCTTTCATAAATACCATATTTTGGAAATTCAAATACATGCACTGACTATAAGAAAATTCAGTTTACTTCTTGCAGGTATCTCAAGCAGAAGTTTCTGTAGTGTAGCAGTTATCACGTGCGCTTAACATGCAAAAGGTCCCTGGTTTGACCCTCTGTGGAAACAGCACTCGTTGATACATTCAATAAGTACCATTGTTGAAACTGAAAAATACATTTTTCATTAATGCCTTCCTTTGGGAATCAAAAGATTCCATAGCCTAGTGGTTATCAAGTTCACTTAAGAAGCAAAATGTATACTTTTCGATGCTAGGCGGAAACAGAGGTCTCTGACACATGTGAGAAGTACTGTATTTGTAACAGAGAATTTTCATAAATGCATTATGTTGGAATTTCGAATTTGTGCGATGAATATATGTACAATTTGGTTTACTCCACAGTAATAATTCTAGCAGCAGTTTCTCTAGTTTAGTAGTTATCAAGATTGCTTTACACACGAATGGTCCCTGGTTCGAAGCCGGGCGGAAACAGTTCTCTTTCACAAATCCAGTAAGTAGTGTATTTGTTACAGAGAATAGTTGTTCTAATAAATGGCTTTTTTTGGAAATTCGAATACATGCAATGAATATCTGTAAAACTCGGGTTGCTCCTTGCTGATAATACTAGCAGCAGTTTCTGTAGTGTAGTGGTTATCACGTTCGCTTTACACGCGAAAGGTCCCTGGTTCAAAACCGGGCGGAAACAGTCCTCTTTGACACATGCAGTAAGTAACATATTTATAAAAGAGATGAGTTGCTTTCATAAATACCTTATTTTGGAAATTCAAATACATGCACTGACTATAAGAAAATTCAGTTTACTTCTTGCAGGTATCTCAAGCAGAAGTTTCTGTAGTGTAGCAGTTATCACGTGCGCTTAACATGCAAAAGGTCCCTGGTTTGAACCTCTGTGGAAACAGCACTCGTTGATACATTCAATAAGTACCATTGTTGAAACTGAAAAATACATTTTTCATTAATGCCTTCCTTTGGGAATCAAAAGATTCCATAGCCTAGTTGTTATCAAGTTCACTTAAGACGCAAAATGTATACTTTTCGATAATGGGCGGAAACAGAGGTCTCTGACACATGTGAGAAGTACTGTATTTGTAACAGAGAATTTTCATAAATGCATTATGTTGGAATTTCGAATTCGTGCGATGAATATATGTACAATTTGGTTAACTCCACAGTAATAATTCTAGCAGCAGTTTCTCTAGTTTAGTAGTTATCAAGTTTGCTTTACACACGAATGGTCCCTGGTTCGAAGCCGGGCGGAAACAGTTCTCTTTGACAAATCCAGTAAGTAGTGTATTTGTTACAGAGAATAGTTGTTCTAATAAATGGCTTTTTTTGGAAATTCGAATGCATGCAATGAATATCTGTAAAACTCGGGTTGCTCCTTGCTGATAATACTAGCAGCAGTTTCTGTAGTGTAGTGGTTATCACGTTCGCTTTACACGGGAAAGGTCCCTGGTTCAAAACCGGGCGGAAACAGTCCTCTTTGACACATGCAGTAAGTACCGTATTTATAAAAGAGATGAGTTGCTTTCATAAATACCATATTTTGGAAATTCAAATACATGCACTGACTATAAGAAAATTCAGTTTACTTCTTGCAGGTATCTCAAGCAGAAGTTTCTGTAGTGTAGCAGTTATCACGTGCGCTTAACATGCAAAAGGTCCCTGGTTTGACCCTCTGTGGAAACAGCACTCGTTGATACATTCAATAAGTACCATTGTTGAAACTGAAAAATACATTTTTCATTAATGCCTTCCTTTGGGAATCAAAAGATTCCATAGCCTAGTGGTTATCAAGTTCACTTAAGAGGCAAAATGTATACTTTTCGATGCTAGGCGGAAACAGAGGTCTCTGACACATGTGAGAAGTACTGTATTTGTAACAGAGAATTTTCATAAATGCATTATGTTGGAATTTCGAATTCGTGCGATGAATATATGTACAATTTGGTTTACTCCACAGTAATAATTCTAGCAGCAGTTTCTCTAGTTTAGTAGTTATCAAGATTGCTTTACACACGAATGGTCCCTGGTTCGAAGCCGGGCGGAAACAGTTCTCTTTCACAAATCCAGTAAGTAGTGTATTTGTTACAGAGAATAGTTGTTCTAATAAATGGCTTTTTTTGGAAATTCGAATACATGCAATGAATATCTGTAAAACTCGGGTTGCTCCTTGCTGATAATACTAGCAGCAGTTTCTGTAGTGTAGTGGTTATCACGTTCGCTTTACACGCGAAAGGTCTCTGGTTCGAAACCGGGCGGAAACAGTCCTCTTTGACACATGCAGTAAGTAACGTATTTATAAAAGAGATGAGTTGCTTTCATAAATACCATATTTTGGAAATTCAAATACATGCACTGACTATAAGAAAATTCAGTTTACTTCTTGCAGGTATCTCAAGCAGAAGTTTCTGTAGTGTAGCAGTTATCACGTGCGCTTAACATGCAAAAGGTCCCTGGTTTGAACCTCTGTGGAAACAGCACTCGTTGATACATTCAATAAGTACCATTGTTGAAACTGAAAAATACATTTTTCATTAATGCCTTCCTTTGGGAATCAAAAGATTCCATAGCCTAGTTGTTATCAAGTTCACTTAAGACGCAAAATGTATACTTTTCGATGCTGGGCGGAAACAGAGGTCTCTGACACATGTGAGAAGTACTGTATTTGTAACAGAGAATTTTCATAAATGCATTATGTTGGAATTTCGAATTCGTGCGATGAATATATGTACAATTTGGTTAACTCCACAGTAATAATTCTAGCAGCAGTTTCTCTAGTTTAGTAGTTATCAAGTTTGCTTAACACACGAATGGTCCCCGGTTTGAAGCCGGGCGGAAACAGTTCTCTTTGACAAATCCAGTAAGTAGTGTATTTGTTACAGAGAATAGTTGTTCTAATAAATGGCTTTTTTTGGAAATTCGAATACATGCAATGAATATCTGTAAAACTCGGGTTGCTCCTTGCTGATAATACTAGCAGCAGTTTCTGTAGTGTAGTGGTTATCACGTTCGCTTTACACGCGAAAGGTCCCTGGTTCGAAACCGGGCGGAAACAGTTCTCTTTGACAAATCCAATAAGTACTGTATTTGTAACAGAGAATAATTGTTCTAATAAATGCCGTGTTTTGGAAATTCGAATACATGCAATAAATATTTGTAAAATTTGGTTTACTCCTTGCTGATAACTAATGCAGCAGTTTCTGTAGTGTAGTTTTTATCACGTTCGTCTTACATGCGAAAGGTCTGTGGTTCAAAACCTGGCAGAAACAGTGCTCTTTGACACATGCAGTTAGTGCTGTATCAACAACAGAGAATATATATTCTCATGAATGGCTTTTTTTGGAAATTCGAATACATGCAATGAATATATGTAAAACTTGGGTTACTCCTTGCTGATAATACTAGCAGCAGTTTCTGTAGTGTAGTGGTTATCACGTTCGCTTTACACGCAAAAGTCCCTGGCTCGAAACCGGGCGGAAACAGTCCTCTTTGACACATGCAGTAAGTAACGTATTTATAAAAGAGATGAGTTGCTTTCATAAATACCATATTTTGGAAATTCAAATACATGCACTGACTATAAGAAAATTCAGTTTACTTCTTGCAGGTATCTCAAGCAGAAGTTTCTGTAGTGTAGCAGTTATCACGTGCGCTTAACATGCAAAAGGTCCCTGGTTTGAACCTCTGTGGAAACAGCACTCGTTGATACATTCAATAAGTACCATTGTTGAAACTGAAAAATACATTTTTCATTAATGCCTTCCTTTGGGAATCAAAAGATTCCATAGCCTAGTTGTTATCAAGTTCACTTAAGACGCAAAATGTATACTTTTCGATGCTGGGCGGAAACAGAGGTCTCTGACACATGTGAGAAGTACTGTATTTGTAACAGAGAATTTTCATAAATGCATTATGTTGGAATTTCGAATTCGTGCGATGAATATATGTACAATTTGGTTAACTCCACAGTAATAATTCTAGCAGCAGTTTCTCTAGTTTAGTAGTTATCAAGTTTGCTTAACACACGAATGGTCCCCGGTTTGAAGCCGGGCGGAAACAGTTCTCTTTGACAAATCCAGTAAGTAGTGTATTTGTTACAGAGAATAGTTGTTCTAATAAATGGCTTTTTTTGGAAATTCGAATACATGCAATGAATATCTGTAAAACTCGGGTTGCTCCTTGCTGATAATACTAGCAGCAGTTTCTGTAGTGTAGTGGTTATCACGTTCGCTTTACACGCGAAAGGTCCCTGGTTCGAAACCGGGCGGAAACAGTTCTCTTTGACAAATCCAATAAGTACTGTATTTGTAACAGAGAATAATTGTTCTAATAAATGCCGTGTTTTGGAAATTCGAATACATGCAATAAATATTTGTAAAATTTGGTTTACTCCTTGCTGATAACTAATGCAGCAGTTTCTGTAGTGTAGTTTTTATCACGTTCGTCTTACATGCGAAAGGTCTGTGGTTCAAAACCTGGCAGAAACAGTGCTCTTTGACCACTACACTACAGAAACTGCTGCTAGTATTATCAGCAAGGAGTAACGCGAGTTTTACAGATATTCATTAATGCCTTCCTTTGGGAATCAAAAGATTCCATAGCCTAGTGGTTATCAAGTTCACTTAAGAAGCAAAATGTATACTTTTCGATGCTGGGCGGAAACAGAGGTCTCTGACACATGTAAGAAGTACAGTATTTGTAACAGAGAATTTTCATAAATGCATTATGTTGGAATTTCGAATTCGTGCGATGAATATATGTACAATTTGGTTAACTCCACAGTAATAATTCTATCAGCAGTTTCTCTAGTTTAGTAGTTATCAAGATTGCTTTACACACGAATGGTCCCCGGTTCGAAGCCGGGCGGAAACAGTTCTCTATGACAAATCCAGTAAGTACTGTATTTGTAACAGAGAATAATTGTTCTAATAAATGCCGTATTTTGGAAATTCGAATACATGCAATGAATATCTGTAAAACTCGCGTTACTCCTTGCTGATAATACTAGCAGCAGTTTCTGTAGTGTAGTGGTTATCACGTTCGCTTTACACGCGAAAGGTCCCTGGTTCGAAACCGGGCGGAAACAGTTCTCTTTGACAAATGCAGTAAGTAACGTATTTATAAAAGAGATGAGTTGCTTTCATAAATACCTTATTTTGGAAATTCAAATACATGCTCTGACTATAAGAAAATTCAGTTTACTTCTTGCAGCTATTTCAAGCAGAAGTTTCTGTAATGTAGCTCTTAACACGTGCGCTTAACATGCAAAAGGTCCCCGGTTTGAACCTCTGTGGAAACAGCACTCGTTGATACATTCAATAAGTACCATTGTTGAAACTGAAAAATACATTTTTCATTAATGCCTTCTTTTGGGAATCAAAAGATTCCATAGCCTAGTGGTTATCAAGTTCACTTAAGAAGCAAAATGTATACTTTTCGATGCTGGGTGGAAACAGAGGTCTCTGACACATGTGAGAAGTATTGTATTTGTAACAGAGAATTTTCATAAATGCATTATGTTGGAATTTTGAATTTGTGCGATGAATATATGTAAAATTTGGTTTACTCCACGGTGATAATACTAGCAGCAGTTTCTGTAGTGTAGTGGTTATCAGGTGCGCTTAACATGCAAAAGGTCCCCGGTTTGAACCTCTGTGGAAACAGCACTCGTTGATACATTCAATAAGTACCATAGTTGTAACTGAAAATTAAATTTTTCATTAATGCCTTCTTTTGGGGGAGCAATTATTAGGAAATGGAAGGCATACAAGACCACTGATAATCTCTCTGGATTTGGGGCTCCACGCAAGATCTCACCCCGTGGGGTCAAAATGATCACAAGAACGGTGAATAAAAATCCCAGAACCACACGGGGGGACCTAGGGAATGACCTGCAGAGTGCTGGGACCAAAGTAATAAAGCCTACCATCAGTAACACACTACGCCGCCAGGGACTCACATCCTGCAGTGCCAGACGTGTCCCCCTGCTTAAGCCAGTACATGTCCAGGCCCATCTGAAGTTTGCTAGAGAGCATTTGGATGATCCAGAAGAAGATAGGGAAAATGTCATATGGTCAGATGAAACCAAAATATAACTTTTTGGTAAAAACTGAACTCGTCGTGTTTGGAGGACAAGGAATGCTGAGTTGCATCCAAAGAACACCATACCTACTGTGAAGCATGGGGGTGGAAACATCATGCTTTGGGGCTGTTTTTCTGCAAAGGGACCAGGACGACTGATCCGTGTAAAGGAAAGAATGAATGGGGCCATGTATTGTGAGATTTTGAGTGAAAACCTTCCATCAGCAAGGGCATTGAAGATAAAACGTGGCTGGGTCTTTCAGCATGACAATGATCCCAAACACACCGCCCGGGCAATGAAGGAGTGGCTTCGTAAAAAGCATTTCAAGGTCCTGGAGTGGCCTAGCCAGTCTCCAGATCTCAACACCATAGAAAATCTTTGGAGGGAGTTGAAAGTCCGTGTTTCCCAGCAACAGCCCCAAAACATCACTGCTCTAGAGGAGATCTGCATGGAGGAATGGGCCAAAATACCAGCAACAGTGTGTGAAAACCTTGTGAAGACTTACAAAGGGTATATAACAAAGTATTGAGATGAACTTTTGTTATTGACCAAATACTTATTTTCCACCATAATTTGCAAATATATTCATTAAAAATCCTACAATGTAATTTTCTGGATTTTTTTTTCTCATTTTGTCTGTCATAGTTGAAGTGTACCTATGATGAAAATTACAGGCCTCTCTCATTTTTAAGTGGGAGAACTTGCACAATTGGTGGCTGACTAAATACTTTTTACCCCAATGTAGTTAATCACAGTGGGTCCCCTCCTCTCCTGTAAAACTAGTTAATCACAGTGGGTCCACTCCTCTCCTGTAAAATGATTTTGTTTGAGGGAATAAACGTAATTATAATAAAGATTTGAATACAATTGAAAAAAATCCATCAACTGATTAAACTTTTTACGTCATTATTGTTTTAAGTACAGTGTACCAAATCCTGAGGGAATCAACTATAGTGTTTATTTTAACAGGGTAATCTGTGCTGTCATGTGATCCATGTTTTAACTACAGTGTAACAAGTATTATAAATAATCATATGTCCCTGGGTGGGATAACCATGTCTCAAAATGGAAGAAAAGGTCATCAAAATTGTGCTACAATACACCGCGTGTTAGTCTAAGGTGATAACCACTACACTACAGAAACTGCTGCTTGAAGCATCTACAAGGAGTAAACAGATTTTTATTGATATTCGTGGAGCTTTCTGTTTCAGCCCTGTTTCTAACTGTGGACATTTTGTTTCTGAGGCGAACACGATAGGCACCACACTGACAATGTTCTTTCCTCTCTGTATCTCTGTCTCTCTTTCCCTCTCATCTCCCCCACCCAGCCTCTCTGTCTCAATCTGTCTGCCTCTCTCTCACTCTGTCTCACTCTCTCTCACCATCTCTCTGTCTGTCTCCCTAACCCTTCCCCTTTTGGTATTAGTCAACCAGTCTGTGACTTTGAGGAACTAAAAAAGCAGATTAATCACTTTCAGACAATCAAAATGAAAAATTAGGAAACATTGAAGAAACACGAAAGGGAAAGGGTCAAAATATGATTATATATGTACACACACACACACATTTAGATGTACCCAGCCCTCCTTGAACCCAGAGAGAGAAACAGAGAGGAGGGTGTATTGAGGGGTGGTTGGGGGGGGGGGGGGAGAAAGAGGGGGAGGAGGGTAGAGAGAGGGGGGAGAAGAGAGAAGGGGAGGAGGGTAGAGAGAGGGGGGAGTGTTGAGGGGAGGTTAGAGTGGAAGAAGAGACGAGAGAGGGGGAGGAGGGAAGAGAGGGGGAGGAAGGAAGAAATAGGGGGAGGAGGGTAGAGAAGAGGGGAGGAGGGGAGGAGGGTAGAGGGAGGAGGAGGGAAGAGAGGGGAGGAGGGTAGAGAGAGGGAGTAGAGGAGGAGAGAAGAGAGAGGGGGAGTAGAGAAGAGAGAGGGGAAGAGAGAAGAGAGAGGGGAGAGTGTTGAGAGGTTGGAGTGGGAGGAGAGAAGAGAAAGGGGAGAGAAGAGAGAGGAGGATGAGGGAAGAGAAAGGGGGGATTGTTGAGGTGAGGTTGGAGTGGGAGGAGAGAAGAGAAGTGAGATGTGAGGAGAAAAGAGAGAGGGTTAAGATTAGGGTTGGGGTTGAGGTGAGGAGAGAGGGGAGGAGAGAAGAGAGAGGAGGAAGTGTTGAGAGGTTGGAGTGGGAGGAGTGGGAGGAGAGAAAAGAGAGGGGGGGAGAGTATAGAGAGGGGAGGAGGGTAGAGAGAGGAGGGAAGAGAGGGGGAGGAGGGTAAAGAGAGGGGGAGTTGGGAAGAGAGTAGGAGGGAAGAGAGAGGGGGAGGGGGGAGAAGAGAGAGGAGGGATTGTTGAGAGGTTGGAGTAGGAGGAGATAAAAGAGAGGAGGAGGAGGGTAGAGAGAGGAAGAGGAGGGAAGAGGGAGGAGAGAAAAGAGAGGGGGAGGAGGGTAGAGAGAGGGGGAGGAGGGTAGAGAGAGAGGGGAGGAGGGAAGAGAGGGGGGAGGGGAGGAGAGAAAAGAGAGGAGGAGGGTAGAGAGAGGGGGAGTTGGGAAGAGAGGAGTAGGAGGGAAGAGAAAGGGGGAGGGTAGAGGGAGGAGGGAAAAGAAAGGGGGAGGAGGAGGGTAGACAGAGGGGGAGGAGAGAAGAGAGAGGGGGAGTTGGGAAGAGAGAGGGGGAGGAGGGTAGAGAGAGGAGGCTGGCAGCTTGTTCTAATAAAGAGCCTGTTGATAGATAGAGGTGCAGGGTAAGGGTGGAGGAGAGAGCAGTGTGTATGAAAGAGAACGAGGTAGAGAAGGAGGGGAGAGAAAGAGAGGAGAAGAGAGAGAGGAGAGAGGAAAGGAAGGAAGAAAGAGAGCAAAGAGAGCCGTTTGTGTGTTAGAGAGAAGAGGGGAGAGAGAGGGAGGGGGAGAGAGAATAGAAAGACTGTTATATCACTGCTAAGCGATACAGACCATGGCTGAACAGAGAGGTAGGATTACAGCTCTGCCTGACACACACACACACACACCACTTCCTTTGGTGTGACATTACCGTGACAACGTTACAATTGATGCAGTAAAGGTCAATGGAACGCAGGACACTGTTCTAAATAGTGCCTGAATGTTCTAAATGGTCCCTGAATGTTCTAAATACTGTCTGAATATTCTAAAGAGTGTCGCAATGTTCTAAATAGTGTCTGAATGTTCTAAATAGTGTCTGAATGTTCTAAATAGTGTCTGAATGTTCTAAATAGTGTCTGAATGTTCTAAAGAGTGTCTGAATGTTCTAAATAGTGTCTGAATGTTCTAAATCGTGTCTGAATGTTCTAAATAGTGTCTGAATATTCTAAATAGTGTCTGAATGTTCTAAATAGTGTCTGAATGTTCTAAATAGTGTCTGAATATTCTAAATAGTGTCTGAATGTTCTAAATAGTGTCTGAATATTCTAAATAGTGTCTGAGTGTTCTACAGCAGGTGCCTGCAGGTTCTAATGAATGTAGAGTTAGGTTTAGTGTCTGGTTTTGTGTTAGGGTTAGGTGTTAGTTTTAAGGGGCTTCAGAGATTTGAGGATCGTTTTAGGTTAGTATGTGTGGTATGATGTCTGTCCTCCAAGCTCCCATAATGCTTTGCTTTCTCAAAGAGGAAGCCAACTTCCTGTTGTTGAGTCATGTCAGTCAGTATCCTGTTTTAACAGGAAGTGACTAGATGAGAGACCCTCTGTGAGGGTTGAGGTTGGTTTCTTTAGATTCAGGATTCTTGTAAGGGTGTTCAGTCTCAGAGAACAGTGGAAGGGTTAGACGACGGTGGACTTTGATGTATTAGTAGTTATTATGGATACATTTATTATGCCAAAGCAGCAGCTACTCTTCCTGGGGTCCAGCAAAATAAGGCAGTTTATACAGTTTTAAAAACATTACAATACATTCACAGATTTCACAACACACTGTGTGCCCTCAGGCCCCTACTCCACCACTACCACATATCTACAGTACTAAATCCATGTGTTGGTATAGTGAAAATGATATTGTGTGTGTGTGTGTGTGTGTGTGTGTGTGTGTGTGTGTGTGTGTGTGTGTGTGTGTGTATGCATGTGTCTGTGCCAATGTTTGTGTTGCTCCACAGTCCCCGCAGTTCCATAAGGTGTTTTTTAATCTGTTTTAAAAAATATATATAATTCTACTGCTGCATCAGTTACCTGATGTGGAATAGAGTTCCATGTAGTCATGTCTCTATGTAGTACTGTGGAATAGAGTTCCATGTAGTCATGTCTCTATGTAGTACTGTGGAATAGAGTTCCATGTAGTCATGGCTCTGTGGAATAGAGTTCCATGTAGTCATGGCTCTGTGGAATAGAGTTCCATGTAGTCATGGCTCTGTGGAATAGAGTTCCATGTAGTCATGGCTCTGTGGAATAGAGTTCCATGTAGTCATGGCTCTGTGGAATAGAGTTCCATGTAGTCATGGCTCTGTGGAATAGAGTTCCATGTAGTCATGGCTCTGTGGAATAGAGTTCCATGTAGTCATGGCTCTGTGGAATAGAGTTCCATGTAGTCATGGCTCTGTGGAATAGAGTTCCATGTAGTCATGGCTCTGTGGAATAGAGTTCCATGTAGTCATGGCTCTGTGGAATAGAGTTCCATGTAGTCATGGCTCTGTGGAATAGAGTTCCATGTAGTCATGGCTCTGTGGAATAGAGTTCCATGTAGTCATGGCTCTGTGGAATAGAGTTCCATGTAGTCATGGCTCTGTGGGATAGAGTTCCATGTAGTCATGGCTCTATGTAGTACTGTGGAATAGAGTTCCATGTAGTCATGGCTCTGTGGAATAGAGTTCCATGTAGTCATGGCTCTATGTAGTACTGTGGAATAGAGTTCAATGTAGTCATGGCTCTGTGTAGTAGTGTGCTGCTCCCATAGTCTGTTCTGGACTTGGGGACTGTGAAGAGACCTCTTGTGGCATGTATTGTGGGGTATGCATGGGTGTCTGAGCTGTGTGCCAGTAGTTTAGACAGACAGCTCGGTGCATTCAACATGTCAATACCTCTCATCAATAAAAGTAGTGATGAAGTCAATCTCTCCTCCACTTTCAGCCAGGAGAGATTGACATGCATCTTATTAATATTCGCTCTCTTGTGTACACCCAAGGGCCAGCCGTGCTGCCCTGTTGTGAGCCAATTGCAATTTTCCTAAGTCCTTTTTTGTGGCACCTGACCACACGACTGAACAGTAGTCAAGGTGCGACAAAACTAGGGCCTGTAGGACCTACCTTGTTGATAGTACTGTTA
Organism: Oncorhynchus mykiss; assembly: GCF_013265735.2. NCBI lineage: Eukaryota > Metazoa > Chordata > Actinopteri > Salmoniformes > Salmonidae > Oncorhynchus > Oncorhynchus mykiss. The sequence continues at coordinate 107,111 of NW_023493660.1, forward strand.
AGAAGGCAGAGTAGCACTTTATTATAGTCAGACTTCTCCCCATCTTAGCTACTACTGCATCAATCAGTCATTTGTGTACAGTAAGTGCTGTGCTTGTTGAATGACTATCCCTATAAATCAAATCGAATCAAATGTTATTAGTCACATTCGCAGAATACAACAGGTATAACAGGTAACAGGAATACAACAGGACTTTACAGTGAAATGCTTATTTACGAGCCCCGAACCAAGAATGCAGTTAAAAAAAATATGGATAAGAATAAGAAATAAAAGTACAAGTAATTAAAGAGCAGCAATAAAATAACAATTGTGAGATACACAGGGGTACCGTTACAGAGTCAGTTTGCACCGGATAGTTGAGGAAATATGGACTGAAAACTACTTTAATAACTCTGCCTACAAGTTGTCAGACCCCGGTGGCATGTTGACTTTTGTAAATAAAAGAGAGCAGTCCACTCTAGGAGCTCAGATGCAAAAATGTAATACCAACGTTTCGACATCCAAGCTGTCTTCATCAGGGTATAATCACAAACACTGCGGGATGACTCGTTTATATAGTGTCAAAAGACACAGGTCTCTGTAATCATGGCCAGGAGTGGCCTAATATTATTGGTCAATAATCAAATATTAAAATGTCATACAAAGAACAGCATACAAACAACAAATGGATAGCATATGATCATAGATTAATTTGACTGCACAAGTTTACAAACAATTACAATGGCAAAGTTACAATAATCACAAGAATGGCTTCAGATCAAAGTCTACGTTGAGACCGAAGGGCGCAAGGATCTGTTGACTTTTGTGCCTTGTTGCAAACAGGAAGCATGTTTTGGAATATTTTTTATTCTGTACAGGCTTTCTATTTTCACTCTGTCATTTAGGTTAGTATTGTTAATGTTGTTCATCCATCCTCAGTTTTCTCCTATCACAGCCATTAAACTCTGTAACTGTTTTAAAGTCCCTGAGTGGTTTCCTTCCTCTGGAAGTTGATATAAATGTTTCTATAATGTGAAAGGGTTAGGGGACAGTAGAAGTTGATATCAATATGTTTCTATAATGTGAAAGGGTTAGGGGACAGTTATAGTTGATATAATATGTTTCTATATTGTGAAAGGGTTAGGGGACAGTAGAAGTTGATATCAATATGTTTCTATAATGTGAAAGGGTTAGGGGACAGTAGAAGTTGATATCAATATGTTTCTATATTGTGAAAGGGTTAGGGGACAGTAGAAGTTGATATCAATATGTTTCTATAATGTGAAAGGGTTAGGGGACAGTTATAGTTGATATAAATGTTTCTATAATGTGAAAGGGTTAGGGGACAGTTATAGTTGATATCAATATGTTTCTATAATGTGAAAGGGTTAGGGGACAGTTATAGTTGATATAAATGTTTCTATAATGTGAAAGGGTTAGGGGACAGTTATAGTTGATATAATATGTTTCTATAATGTGAAAGGGTTAGAGGACAGTTATAGTTGATATAATATGTTTCTATAATGTGAAAGGGTTAGGGGACAGTTATAGTTGATATCAACATGTTTCTATAATGTGAAAGGGTTAGGGGACAGTTATAGTTGATATAATATGTTTCTATAATGTGAAAGGGTTAGGGGACAGTCATAGTTGATATCAACATGTTTCTATAATGTGAAAGGGTTAGAGGACAGTCATAGTTGATATCAACATGTTTTTATAATGTGAAAGGGTTAGGGGACAGTTATAGTTGATATAATATGTTTCTATAATGTGAAAGGGTTAGGGGACAGTCATAGTTGATAACAATATGTTTCTATAATGTGAAAGGGTTAGGGGACAGTCATAGTTGATATAATATGTTTCTATAATGTGAAAGGGTTAGAGGACAGTCATAGTTGATATCAACATGTTTCTATAATGTGAAAGGGTTAGGGGACAGTCATAGTTGATAACAATGTGTTTCTATAATGTGAAAGGGTTAGGGGACAGTCATAGTTGATATAATATGTTTCTATAATGTGAAAGGGCTAGGGGACAGTCATAGTTGATATCAATATGTTTCTATATTGTGAAAGGGTTAGAGGACAGTAGAAGTTGAAATCAACATGTTTCTATAATGTGAAAGGGTTAGGGGACAGTTATAGTTGATATCAATATGTTTCTAAATTGTGAAAGGGCTAGGGGACAGATCAAATCAAATGTATTTATATAGCCCTTCCTACATCAGCCGATGTCACAAAGTACTGTACAGAAACCCAGCCTAAAACCCCAAACAGCAAGAAATGCAGGTGTAGAAGCACGGTGGCTAGGAAAACTCCCTAGAAAGGCCAAAACCTAGGAAGAAACCTAGAAAGGAACCAGGCTATGAGGGGTGGCCAGTCCTCTTCTGGCTGTGCCGGGTGGAGATTATAACAGAACATGGCCAAGATGTTCAAATGTTCATAAATGACCAGCATGGTCAAATAATAATAATTACAGTAGTTGTCAAGGGTGCAACAAGTCAGCACCTCAGGAGTAAATGTCAGTTGGCTTTTCATAGCCGATCATTAAGAGTTTCTCTACCGCCGCTGCTGTCTCCAGAGAGTTGAAAACAGCAGGTCTGGGACAGGTAGCACATCCGGTGAACAGGTCAGGGTTCCATAGCCGCAGGCAGAACAGTTGAAACTGGAGCAGCAGCACGGCCAGGTGGACTGGGGACAGCAAGGAGTCATCATGCCAGGTTGTCCTGAGGCATGGTCGTGGGCTCAGGTCCTCCGAGAGAGAGAAAGAGAGAAATGGAGAATTAGAGAGAGCATACTTGAATTTACACAGGACACCGGATAAGACAGGAGAAGTACTCCAGATATAACAGACTGACCCTAGTCCCCGACACATAAACTAATGCAGCATAAATACTGGCGCTGAGACAGGAGGGGTCAGGAGACACTGTGGCCCCATCTGATGATTCCCCCGCACAGGGCCAAACAGGCAGGATATAACCCCACCCACTTTGCCAAAGCACAGCCCCCACACCACTAGAGGGATATCTTCAACCACCAACTCACCATCCTGAGACAAGGCCGAGTATAGCCCACAAAGATCTCCACCACGGCACAACCCAAGGGGAGGGGGGGTGACAATCCAGACAGGAAGATCACGTCAGTGACTCAACCCACTCAAGCGACGCATTCCTCCTAGGGACGGCATGTAGCACCAGTAAGCCAGTGACTCAGCCCCTGTAATAGGGTTAGAGGCAGAGAATCCCAGTGGAAAGAGGGGAACCGGCCAGGCAGAGACAGCAAGGGCGGTTCCTTGCTCCAGAGCCTTTCCGTTCACCTTCACACTCCTGGGCCAGACTACACTCAATCATATGACCCACTGAAGAGATGAGTCTTCAGTAAAGACTTAAAGGTTGAGACTGAGTCTGCTTCTCTCACATGGGTAGGCAGACCATTCCATAAAAATGGAGCTCTATAGGAGAAAGCCCTGCCTCCAGCTGTTTGCTTAGAAATTCTAGGGACAATTAGGAGGCCTGCTTCTTGTGACAATAGCGTACGTGTAGGTATGTACGGCAGGACCAAATCAGAAAGATAGGTAGGAGCAAGCCCATGTAATGCTTTGTAGGTTAGCAGTAAAACCTTGAAATCAGCCCTTGCCTTAACAGGAAGCCAGTGTAGAAATTTCAGATTGTTCTTATTTTCTTCAATTAAGTTGGAAAAATGGGATGATCGAGCAGCAGTGAGGACTCTTCGATACTGCATGGTACTGTCTTTCCAAGCTAGTCGGAAAACTTCCAGTTTGGTGTGACGCCATTTCCGTTCCAATTTTCTGGAAGCTTGCTTCTGAGCTCGGGTATTTTCTGTATACCAGGGAGCTCGTTTCTTATGACATTCTTATGTTTTTAGTGGTGCAACTGCATTTAGGGTATTACACAAGGTTAAATTGAGTTCCTCAGTTAGGTGGGTAACCGATAATTGTACTCTGATGTCCTTGGATAGTTGTAGGGAGTCTGGAAAGGCATCTAGGAATCTTTGGGTTGTCCGAGAATTTATAGCACATCTTTTGATGATCCTTGGTTTGGGTCTGAGCAGATTATTTGTTGCGATTGCAAAGGTGATAAAATGGTGGTCCGATAGTCCAGGATTATGAGGAAAAACATTAAGATCCACAACATTTATTCCATGGGACAAAACTAGGTCCAGAGCATGGCTGTGACAGGGAGTAGGTCCAGAGACATGATGGACAAAACCCACTGATGGCTCTGAAAGCCTTTTGGAGTGGGTCTGTGGACTTTTTCATGTGAATACTAAAATCACCGAAAATTAGAATATTATCTGCTATGACTACAAGGACCGATAGGAATTCAGGGAACTCAGTGAGGAACGCTGTATATGGCCCAGGAGGCCTGTCAACAGTAGCTATAAAAAGTGATTGAGTAGGCTGCATAGATTTCATGACTAGAAGTTCAAAAAACGAAAACGTCTGTTTTTTTTTGTAAATTGAAATTTGCTATCGTAAATATTAGCAACACCTCCACCTTTGCGGGATGAATGTGGTCACTAGTGTAACCAGGAGGTGAGGCCTCATTTAACACAGTAAATTCATCAGGCTTAAGCCATATTTCAGTAAGGCCAATCACATCAAGATTATGATCAGTGATTAGTTCATTGACTATAACTGCCTTTGATAGCTGAGCTGACTACACTGACTGTGCTAGTGGCAGACTCCACTAAGCTGGCAGGCTGGCTAACAGCCTGCTGCCTGGCCTGCATTCTATTTCATTTCAGTTATAGTTGATATGAATATGTTTCTATAATGTGAAAGGGTTAGGGGACAGTTATAGTTGATATCAATATGTTTATATATTGTGAAAGGGTTAGAGGACAGTTATAGTTGATATCAATATGTTTCTATAATGTGAAAGGGTTAGGGGACAGTTATAGTTGATATCAATATGTTTCTATAATGTGAAAGGGTTAGGGGACAGTTATAGTTGATATCAATATGTTTCTATATTGTGAAAGGGTTAGGGGACAGTTATAGTTGATATCAATATGTTTCTATAATGTGAAAGGGTTAGAGGACAGTTATAGTTGATATCAATATGTTTATATATTGTGAAAGGGTTAGAGGACAGTTATAGTTGATATCAATATGTTTATATATTGTGAAAGGCTTAAAGGACAGTAGAAGTTGATATATAGTTGAAGTCGGACGTTTACATACACCTTAACCAAATACATTTAAACTTTTTACAATTCCTGACATTTAATATACAAAGAGATATACATGGATACAAATTCCCTGTCTTAAGTATGTTAAATTCACTTAGTGTCAACAGAATGTTGTTGTCTGTCAGAATGTCTGTTACTGTCGCACCCACTCCCCTTCTCCGGCAATCAACGTTGCCTATTTATTAACCACCGGCACTGGCTATCATTACACACACCTGTTAATCATTACACATCTGGCCCCCATCATTACACACACCTGGTCCCCATCATTACACACATCTGGTCCCCATCATTATACACACCTGGTCCCCATCATTACACACATCTGGTCCCCATCATTACACACACCTGGTCTCCATCATTACACACACCTGGTCCTCATCATTACACACACCTGGTCCCCATCATTACACACACATGGTCCCATCATTACACACAGCTGGACTTCATCATCACATTGATTACCTTCCCTTTATTTAGTCCTCAGTAGCCTCAGTCATCAGGCAGTGTTGTTGTTTTTTCATTCACGTTCTGTATGCTTCTCAAGTTCCGTTTAACTGCATTCTTCATTATTAAACGGACCTTCTGCACCTGCTTCTTGACACCTGGCCTATATGTAACAGTCTACGATCTACACAAAATACTATGGAATGTCAAAGTGGAAGAAAAATTCTAACATTTGTAAAATAAATATGTCTTGATTAGATAAATATGTCTTGATTAGATAAATATTAGATAATATTCCCCTGGGACAATACATGTTAGAATCACCTTTGGCAGCGATTACAGCTGTGAGTCTTTGGGGGTAAGTCTCTAAGAGCTTTCCACACCTGCATTGTGCAACATTTGCCCATACTTTTTTCTAAATTCTTTAAGCTCTGTCAAATTGGTTGTTGGTCATTGCTAGGAAACCATTTTCAGGTGTCGCCATACATTTTTAAGCAGATTTAATTCATCACTGTAACCAGGCCACTCAGGAACATTCACTGTCTTCTTGATAAGCAACTCCAGTGTAGATTTGGCCTTTTGTTTTAGGTTATTGTCCTGCTGAAAGGTGAATTCATCTCCCAGTGTCTAGTGGAAAGCAGACTGAACAAGGTTTTCCTCTAGGATTGTTCCTGTGTTTAGCTCCATTCCATTTATTTTTTATCCTGAAAAACTCCCCAGGCCAGAACGATTAAAGGCATACCAATAACATGATGCAGCCACCACTATACTTGATAATATGTAGAGCGGTACTCTGTGATGTGTTGTATTGGATTTGCCCTTTGTATTCAGGACAAAAGGTTAATTGCTTTGCCATATTTTTTTGCAGAATTACTTTAGTGCCTTTTTGCAAACATGATGCATGTTTTGGAATATTTATATTCTGTACAGGCTTCCTTATTTTCACTCTGTCAATTAGGTTACTATTGTACTATAAGTGGTCAAATCAAATTAGATTTTTCATATACGCCAAATACAACAGCTGTAGACCTTACAGTGAAATGCTTACCTGCAAGCCTTTAACCAACAATGCAGTTAAGAAACATAAGTGTTAAGTGTTACTAAAATCAACTGACGTCAAAAAAAAAGAAAAATAACTAATAATTGAAGAGAAAAAATAAAAACAGTAGCGAAACAATATACAGGGGGTAACGGTACAGAATCTATGTGCGGGGACACAGGTTAGTCGAGGTAATTGAGGTAATATGGACATGTAGGTAGAGGTATAGTGACTATGCATAGATAATAAACAGAGAGTAGCAGCAGCGTAAAAAGGGGGTCAATGCAAATAGTCCGGGTAGCCATTTGATTAGCTGTTCAGGCTTGGGGGGGTAGAAGCTGGTAAGAAGCCTTTTGGACCTAGACTTGGTGCTCCGGTACAGCTTACTGTGCAGTAGCAGAGAGAACAGTCTATGACTAGGGTGTCTGGACTCTTTGGCAATTTTTAGGCCCTTCCTCTGACACCACCTGGTATATAGCTCCTGGATGACAGGAAGCTTGGCCCCCGTGATGTACATGGCCGTACGCACTACCCTATGTAGTGTCTTGCGGTCGGAGGCCGAGCAGTTGCCATACAAGGCAGTGATGCAACGTTGGTGCAGATGTAGAATCTTGAGGATCAGAGTACCCATGCCAAATCTTTTCAGTCTCCTGAGGGGGAATAGGCATTGTCGTGCCCTCTTCACGACTGTCTTGGTGTGTTTGGACCATTCTAGTTTGTTGTTGATGTGGACACCAAGGAACTTGAAGCTCTCAACCGGATCCACTACAGCTCCGTCGATGAGAATGGGGGCGTGCTCTGTCCTCCTTTTTCTATAGTCCACAATCTCCTTTGTCTGGATCACATTGAGGAAGAGGTTGTTATCCTGGTACCACACTGCCAGGTCTCTGACCTTTACCCTATAGGCTGTCTCATCATTGTCGGTGATCAGGCCTACCACTGATGTATCGTCAGCAAACTTAATGATGGTGTTGGAGTTGTGCTTGGCCATGCAGTCATGAGTGAACAGGTAGTACAGGAGGGGACTGAGCACGCACCCCCATCTGTTTATTAACTTGGCTTTCGAAGACTTTGGATAGGCAAGGCAGGATGGATATAGGTCTGTAACAGTTTGGGTCTAGAGTGTCACCCCCTTTGAAGAGGGGGATGACCGCGGCAGCTTTCCAATTAGGGATCTCGGACGATACGAAAGAGAGGTTGAACAGGCTGGTAATAGGGGTTGCAACAATGGCGGCGGATAGAAAGAGAGGGTCCAGATTGTCTAGCCCAGCTGATTTGTATGGGTCCAGGTTTTGCAGCTCTTTCAGAACATCTGCGGGGGGGGGGGGGGGGGGGGGGGGGGGCAGGAGCCAGGAGGAAGGCATGGCCAGCCGTAGAGAAATGCTTATTGAAATTTTTGATTATCGTGGATTAATCGTGGTGACCGTGTTACCTAGCCTCAGTGCAATGGGCAGCTGGGAGGAGGTACTCTTGTTCACCTCTTTCAGGGGCATTAGCCACTATAGCCACTCGGTAGCAGCGGTGATCCGGTGCCAAGGTCCAGAGCTTACGGCAAGGATCCGGTGGAGTAGTGGATTCTAGCCGAGTTTGAGTGGAGTCCGGGTGAACTACTGAGTATGCCTGGGAGGTGGGCCTCAGGGATAGCTTCGGTACTGGGTCACTCGGTGGCAGCTAGCTAGCTGTGAAGATCAGGAGTATATTCAGGGGGTACCAGTACAGAGTCAATGTGGAGGCTATATACAAGGGGGTACCAGTACAGAGTCAATGTGGAGACTATATACAGGGGGTACCGGTACAGAGTCAATGTGGAGGTTATATACAGGGGGGTACCGATACAGAGTCCATGTGGAGGCTGTATACAGGTGGTACCGGAATAGAGTCAATGTGGAGGCTATATACAGGGGGGTACCAGTACAGAGTCAATGTGGAGGCTATTTACAAGGGGGTACCAGTACAGAGTCAATGTGGAGGCTATATACAGGGGGGTACCAGTACAGAGTCAATGTGGAGGCTATATACAGGGGGTACCGGTACAGAACCAATGTGGAGGCTATATACAGGTGGTACCGGTACAGAGTCAATGTGGAGGCTATATACAGGTGGTACCGGTACAGAGTCAATGTGGAGACTATATACAGGGGGTACAGGTACAGAACCAATGTGGAGGCTGTATACAGGAGGTACCAGTACAGAGTCCATGTGGAGACTATATACAGGTGGTACAGGTACAGAACCAATGTGGAGGCTATATACAGGGGGTACCGGTACAGAACCAATGTGGAGGCTGTATACAGGTGGTACCAGCAGTAGTGACTGAGTGTATTGATACACCATCCACAGTGTATTTAATTACCCCCAAGGCATGCTAACCTCTCACCATTAAAATAACAGTGGAGCTTATCATTTTATATATGATCCCCAAGACATGCTAACCTCTCACCATTACAATAACAGTGGAGGTTAGCATTTTATATATGATCCCCAAGACATGCTAACCTCTCACCATTACATTACAATAACAGGGGAGGTTAGCATTTTATATCAAAACCCCAAGACATCCTGACCATCTCCCTATTATCATACCAGGGAAGGTTAGCATTTTATATTATACCCCCAAGACATGCTAAACTCTCACCATTACAATAACAGGGGAGCTTAGCATTTTATATCATACACCTAAAATATGCTAACCTCTCACCATTACAATAACAGGGGAGGTTAGCATTTTATATCATACACCGGTACAGAGTCAATGTGGAGGCTATATACAAGGGGGTACCAGTACAGAGTCAATGTGGAGGCTATATACAGGGGGGTACCGGTACAGAGTCAATGTGGAGGCTATATACAGGGGTTACCGGTACAGAACCAATGTGGAGGCTATATACAGGTGGTACCGGTACAGAGTCAATGTGGAGGCTATAGACAGGGGATACCAGTACAGAGTCAATGTGGAGGCTGTATACAGGTCTACCAGCAGTAGTGACTGAGTGTATTGATACACCATCCACATGAATAATTAACTGTTTACTACTTGAATACATCTTTAACTGAATTTGGGGGACTGTGTACAAAAATATTTACAAACGGTTCACCCGACATGGTTGAAAATAGCCTCAAATTAAAGCTAATAGTCTGCTGTTTTACCTCATATTCATTGTATCATTTCAATTCCAAACGACTTGTCACTGTCCCTATCTTCAACCTAAAACTACCACCTTCCATAATTTACTTAGCTAGCTAACTAGCTAGGTGGTTTACGTTTTGCTGTAGCAACGATGGCATAGGAATTAGGAAAGCAACATTCACCTCCACAAAACTGCTGTTCACATTGATATCCATACTGAATGAAGCAGTTAAGGGACCTCATGGGCATTTTTTGTAACATAATTTAAGGGGGAAATGAACCTTAAAATGTTTGGTGCAACTGTCTTAACGTGAAGGTAACTTTAACGGAAAATATAAGGGAGAAATGTGTGTGTGTGTGTGTCTGTTTGTGTGTGTGCCTTGTCTGTGTGTGTGTGGATGTGTGTGTGTGTGTGTGGTGCCTTCGCAAGTCTGTGTGTGAGCAGGAACGGGCAGGAAGACAGGCTTACCCACATGGGATCTAAGGCTGACAGAACTACTGCAGGAAGGGAGGCTAGAACCGTGTAAGAGAATGGAACACTAAGATATTGTAAGTGTGTGTGCATGTGTGTGTGTGTGTGTGTGTCTACATGTGTGTAGCCAGTGTTTCTTATTATCAGTAGTCCCCTCACACTCTCTCTCACACACACACACACACACACACACACACACACACACACACACACACACACACACGCACAGGGAATTCCAATCGGTAACAACAATGATTTCTCAAACTGCCTGACCAATCACACTCCAACATAAACAACTATCGAATGGAGTCCCAACTTCCTCTTCCTCAAACACAAACACACATGTTGCCTAGAGCCAGACATGGCTCCTCCTAATTAGCCCCTTTCAGGGTTTAACACACAGACACACACACACTTCAGCTGTGTTTCCATGCCGACAGCCTGCACTGCCCGGGCTTGGAGAGGAAATGCCAATCTCTGTCTCAGTGCCTGTTCCTCTCAGCGCCTGTTCCTCTGAAGACACACAGGGCTGCAACTCTGTACTTTTTAGATCATATCACATAGTTAACTGTTACCCCCCCCCCCCCTCTCTCTCTCTTTCTCTCGCTCTCCCTCTCTCCCTTTTTCTCTCTCTCTCTCCCTCTTTCTCCCTCTCTCTCCCTTTCTCCCTCTCTCCTTCTTTCCCCATCCCTCTCTCCTTCTCTCCCCATCCCTCTCTCTATTCCTCTTTCTCTATCCTCTCTCATTCTGCTTATGTTCTGGGCATACTGCTAAATTGCTTATACTGATAGTGAGGATTCGTTCCAGGCACGATCAATCAGTCACTTGCATGAACCCAGTTGAGATGGTTATTAGAAAAAGACAAACACAAAATGTTCCTTCACATGCCCTCTTCTTATCACTCTGTGGTAATTGTAATTACATTTTAAGGTAAGCATTAGATTATAGCTTCTATTAAAAGGAGATTATCCTATTAAAGTAAGAGAAATCAACACAGAAAAGCAGACACTTCATCCATTCAAACTAGAGGTCGACCGATTAGGATTTTTCAACACCGATACCGATACCGGGAACAAAAAAGCCAATACTGATTAAAAATGTGTTATAATGACAATTACTACAATACTGAATTAACACTTATTTTAACTTAATATAATACATCAATAAAATCAATTTAGCCTCAAATAAATAATGAAACATGTTCAATTTGGTTTAAATAATGCAAAAACAAAGTGTTGGAGAAGAAAGTCATATGTGCCATGTAAAAATATGTGCCATGTAAAAATGTGTGCCATGTAAAAATGTGTGCCATGTAAAAAGCTAATGTTTCAGCTCCTTGATCAGAACATGAGAACATATGAAAGTTGGTGGTTCCTTTTAACATGAGACTTCAATATTCCAAGGTAAGAGGTTTTAGGTTGTAGTTAATATAGTATTTATAGGACTATTTATCTCTATACCATTTGTATTTCATATACCTTTGACTATTGGATGTTCGTATATGCACTATAGTATTGCCAGTGTAACTGTATAGCTTCCGTCCCCCTCTTCGCCCCTACCTGGGCTCGAACCAGCAACACATCGACAACAGCCACACTTGAAGCAACGTTACCCATCACTCCACAAAAGCCGCGGCCCTTGCAGCGCAAGGGGAATAACTACTCCAAATCTTAAAGTGAGTGATGTTTGAAACAGTATTAGCGCACACCCAGCTAACTAGCTAGTCATTTCACATTGGTTACAGCCATTAGGCTGATAGGCTTGAAGTCATAAACAGCGCTGTGCTTGCAAAGAGCTGCTGGCAAAACGCACTAAAGTGCTGTTTGAATGAATGATTACGGGCCTGCTGCTGCTCAGTCAGACTGCTCTATCAAATCAGACTTAATTATAACATAATAACACATAAATACGAGCCTTTGGTCATTAATATGATTGAATCCGGAAACTATCATTTAGAAAACAAAACGTTTATTATTTAAGTGAAATACGGAACCGTTCGGTATTTTATCTAACGGGTGACATCCCTAAGTCTAAATATTCTTGTTACATTGCACAACCTTCAATGTATGTCATAATTACGTAAAATTCTGGCAAATTAGTTCGCAATGAGCCAGGCAGCCCAAACGGTTGCATATACCCTGACTCTGCGTGCAATGAACGCAAGAGAAATTACACAATTTCACCTGGTTAATATTGTCTGCTAAACTGGATTAGTAGTTATAACTAGTGATTATGATTGATTGTTTTTTATAAGATAGGTTTAATGCTAGCTAGCAATTTACCTTGGCTTCTACTGCATTCGCGTTACAGGGAGGCTACTCCTGGATTGCAATGGTTAGAGCATTGGACTAGTTAACTGTGCGGTTGCAAGATTGGAACCCCTTAGCTGACAAGGTGAAAATCTGTCGTTCTGCCACTGAACAAGGCAGTTAACCCACCGTTCCTAGGCAGTTATTGGTAATAAGTATAGAATTTGTTCTTAACTGACTTGCCTAGTTAAATAAAAGTTATAAAAAAAATTACATATATTTTTTAAATAATTGGAAATCGGCGCCCCCCAAAAAAAAGATTTCCGATTGTTATGAAAACTTGAAATCGGCCCTAATTAATCGGCCATTCCGATTAATCGGTCGACCTCTAATTCAAACCCTTCACTCTGGGTTGTAAAATCTAAAATGCACACAAGGGATCTGTAGACTCAGGTTGTTTTAATAGGTCTTACCTATCAAACCAGCAGAAGGTTTAACAGGTCTTACCTATCAAACCAGTAGAAGGTTTAACAGGTCTTACCTATCAAACCAGTAGAAGGTTTAACAGGCCTTACCTATCAAACCAGTAGAAGGTTTAACAGGTCTTACCTATCAAACCAGTAGAAGGTTTAACAGGTCTTACCTATCAAACCAGTAGAAGGTTTAACAGGCCTTACCTATCAAACCAGTAGAAGGTTTAACAGGCCTTACCTATCAAACCAGTAGAAGGTTTAACAGGCCTTAAATATAAAACCAGTAGAAGGGTTTAAATTTAGACCGTTGATTCATCCAGTTCCACATGTTCTTCATTAAACAATGAAGATCAGATGGAGCTGTGGTCCTGAGAGTCATGTTAATGACAGATCAGATGGAGCTGTGGTCCTGAGAGTCATGTTAATGACAGATCAGATGGAGCTGTGGTCCTGAGAGTCATGTTAATGACAGATCAGATGGAGCTGTGGTCCTGAGAGGCATGTTAATGACAGATCAGATGGAGCTGTGGTCCCGAGAGTCATGTTAATGACAGATCAGATGGAGCTGTGGTCCTGAGAGGCATGTTAATGACAGATCAGATGGAGCTGTGGTCCTGAGAGTCATGTTAATGACAGATCAGATGGAGCTGTGGTCCTGAGAGGCATGTTAATGACAGATCAGATGGAGCTGTGGTCCTGAGAGGCATGTTAATGACAGATCAGCTGGAGCTGTGGTCTCGAGTGGCATGTTAATGACAAAACAGATGGATCTACATTTCAATCCTCTTATTATCAACATTTCAATCAGCTTATTATCCAAATTCCAATCAGCTTAGCACATCCTTTCCACACTCACACAAATCAAATCAAAATCAAATCAAATGTATTTATATAGCCCTTCGTACATCAGCTGATATCTCAAAGTGCTGTACAGAAACCTAGCCTAAAACCCCAAACAGCAAGCAATGCAGGTGTAGAAGCACGGTGTCTAGGAAAAACTCCCTAGAAAGGCCAAAACCTAGGAAGAAACCTAGAGAGGAACCAGACTATGAGGGGTGGCCAGTCCGCTTCTGGCTGTGCCGGGTAGAGATTATAACAGAACATGGCCAAGATGTTCAAATGTTCATAAATGACCAGCATGGTCAAATAATAATAATCACAGGCAGAACAGTTGAAACTGGAGCAGCAGCATGGCCAGGTGGACTGGGGACAGCAAGGAGTCATCATGCCAGGTAGTCCTGAGGCATGGTCCTAGGGCTCAGGTCCTCTGAGGGAAAGAGAATTAGAGAGAGCATACTTCAATTCACACAGGACACCGGATAAGACAGGAGAAGTACTCCAGCTATAACAAAATCAAATCAAATCAAATTTTTATTTGTCATACACATGGTTAGCAGATGATAATGCGAGTGTAGCGAAATGCTTGTGCTTCTAGTTCCGACAATGCAGTAATAACAAGTAATCTAACTAACAATTCCAAAACTACTGTCTTGTACACAGTGTAAGGGGATAAAGAATATGTAAATAAGGATATATGAATGAGTGATGGTACAGAGCAGCATAGGCAAGATACAGTAGATGGTATCGAGTACAGTATGTACAAATGAGATGAGTATGTAAACAAAGTGGCATAGTTTAAAGTGGCTAGTGATACATGTATTACATAAGGATACATTCGATGATATAGAGTACAGTATATACGTATGCATATGAGATGAATAATGTAGGGTAAGTAACATTATATAAGGTAGCATTGTTTAAAGTGGCCTTTGATATATTTACATAATTTCCCATCAATTCCCATTATTAAAGTGGCTGGAGTTGAGTCAGTGTCAGTGTGTTGGCAGCAGCCACTCAGTGTTAGTGGTGGCTGTTTAACAGTCTGATGGCCTTGAGATAGAAGCTGTTTTTCAGTCTCTCGGTCCCAGCTTTGATGCACCTGTATTGACCTCGCCTTCTGGATGATAGCGGGGTGAACAGGCAGTGGCTCGGGTGGTTGATGTCCTTGATGATCTTTATGGCCTTCCTGTGACATCGGGTGGTGTAGGTGTCCTGGAGGGCAGGTAGTTTGCCCCCAGTGATGCGTTGTGCAGACCTCACTACCCTCTGGAGAGCCTTACGGTTGAGGGCGGTGCAGTTGCCATACCAGGCGGTGATACAGCCCGCCAGGATGCTCTTGATTGTGCATCTGTAGAAGTTTGTGAGTGCTTTTGGTGACAAGCCGAATTTCTTCAGCCTCCTGAGGTTGAAGAGGCGCTGCTGCGCCTTCTTCACGATGCTGTCTGTGTGAGTGGACCAATTCAGTTTGTCTGTGATGTGTATGCCGAGGAACTTAAAACTTGCTACCCTCTCCACTACTGTTCCATCGATGTGGATAGGGGGGTGTTCCCTCTGCTGTTTCCTGAAGTCCACAATCATCTCCTTAGTTTTGTTGACGTTGAGTGTGAGGTTATTTTCCTGACACCACACTCCGAGGGCCCTCACCTCCTCCCTGTAGGCCGTCTCGTCGTTGTTGGTAATCAAGCCTACCACTGTTGTGTCGTCCGCAAACTTGATGATTGAGTTGGAGGCGTGCGTGGCCACGCAGTCGTGGGTGAACAGGGAGTACAGGAGAGGGCTCAGAACGCACCCTTGTGGGGCCCCAGTGTTGAGGATCAGCGGGGAGGAGATGTTGTTGCCTACCCTCACCACCTGGGGGCGGCCCGTCAGGAAGTCCAGTACCCAGTTGCACAGGGCGGGGTCGAGACCCAGGCTTGGAGGGTACTATGGTGTTGAATGCCGAGCTGTAGTCGATGAACAGCATTCTCACATAGGTATTCCTCTTGTCCAGATGGGTTAGGGCAGTGTGCAGTGTGGTTGAGATTGCATTGTCTGTGGACCTATTTGGGCGGTAAGCAAATTGGAGTGGGTCTAGGGTGTCAGGTAGGGTGGAGGTGATATGGTCCTTGACTAGTCTCTCAAAGAACTTCATGATGACGGATGTGAGTGCTACGGGGCGGTAGTCGTTTAGCTCAGTTACCTTAGCTTTCTTGGGAACAGGAACAATGGTGGCCCTCTTGAAGCATGTGGGAACAGCAGACTGGTATAGGGATTGATTGAATATGTCCGTAAACACACCGGCCAGCTGGTCTGCGCATGCTCTGAGGGCGCGGCTGGGGATGCCGTCTGGGCCTGCAGCCTTGCGAGGGTTAACACGTTTAAATGTCTTAATCACCTCGGCTGCAGTGAAGGAGAGACCGCATGTTTTCGTTGCAGGCCGTGTCAGTGGCACTGTATTGTCCTCAAAGCGGGCAAAAAAGTTATTTAGTCTGCCTGGGAGCAAGACATCCTGGTCCGTGACTGGGCTGGATTTCTTCCTGTAGTCCGTGATTGACTGTAGACCCTGCCACATGCCTCTTGTGTCTGAGCCGTTGAATTGAGATTCTACTTTGTCTCTGTACTGGCGTTTAGCTTGTTTGATAGCCTTGCGGAGGGAATAGCTGCACTGTTTGTATTCGGTCATGTTACCAGACACCTTGCCCTGATTAAAAGCAGTGGTTCGCGCTTTCAGTTTCACACGAATGCTGCCATCAATCCACGGTTTCTGGTTAGGGAATGTTTTAATCGTTGCTATGGGAACGACATCTTCAACGCACGTTCTAATGAACTCGCACACCGAATCAGCGTATTCGTCAATGTTGTTGTCTGACGCAATACGATACATCTCCCAGTCCACGTGATGGAAGCAGTCTTGGAGTGTGGAGTCAGCTTGGTCGGACCAGCGTTGGACAGACCTCAGCGTGGGAGCCTCTTGTTTTAGTTTCTGTCTGTAGGCAGGGATCAACAAAATGGAGTCGTGGTCAGCTTTTCCGAAAGGGGGGCGGGGCAGGGCCTTATATGCGTCGCGGAAGTTAGAGTAACAATGATCCAAGGTCTTTCCACCCCTGGTTGCGCAATCGATATGCTGATAAAATTTAGGGAGTCTTGTTTTCAGATTAGCCTTGTTAAAATCCCCAGCTACAATGAATGCAGCCTCCGGATAAATCGTTTCCAGTTTGCAGAGAGTTAAATAAAGTTTGTTCAGAGCCATCGATGTGTCTGCTTGGGGGGGATATATCCGGCTGTGATTATAATCGAAGAGAATTCTCTTGGTAGATAATGCGGTCTACATTTGATTGTGAGGAATTCTAAATCAGGTGAACAGAAGGATTTGAGTTCCTGTATGTTTCTTTCATCACACCATGTCACGTTGGCCATGAGGCATACGCCTCCGCCCCTCTTCTTACCAGAAAGATGTTTGTTTCTGTCAGCGCGATGCGTGGAGAAACCCGTTGGCTGCACCGCTTCGGATAGAGTCTCTCCAGTGAGCCATGTTTCAGTGAAGCAAAGGACGTTACAGTCTCTGATGTCCCTCTGGAATGCTACCCTTGCTCGGATTTCATCAACCTTGTTGTCAAGAGACTGGACATTGGCAAGAAGAATGCTAGGGAGTGGTGCACGGTGTGCCCGTCTCCGGAGTCTGACCAGAAGACCGCCTCGTTTCCCTCTCTTTCGGAGTCGTTTTTTTGGGTCGCTGCATAGGATACCCTCCGTTGTCCTGTTTGTAAGGCAGAACACAGGATCCGCATCGCGAAAAACATATTCTTGGTCGTACTGATGGTGAGTTGACGCTGATCTTATATTCAGTAGTTCTTCTCGACTGTATGTAATGAAACCTAAGATGACCTGGGGTACTAATGTAAGAAATAACACGTAAAAAAGCGATGCGGCCATCTCTGTCGGCGCCGGAGTTGACCCTAGCCCCCCGACACATAAACTACTGCAGCATAAATACTGGAGGCTGAGACAGGAGGGGTCAGGAGACACTGTGGCCCCATCCGAGGACACCCCCCGGACAGGGCCAAACAGGAAGGATATAACCCCACCCAATTTGCCAAACCACAGCCCCCACACCACTAGAGGGATATCTTCAACCACCAACTAACCATCCTGAGACAAGGCCGAGAATAGCCCACAAAGATCTCCGCCACGGCACAACCCAAGGGGTAGCGCCAACCCAGACAGGAAGATCACATCAGTGACTCAACCCACTCAAGTGACGCACCCCTCCTAGGGACGGCATGAAAGAGCACCAGTAAGCCAGTGACTCAGCCCCTGTAATAGGGTTAGAGGCATAGAATCCCAGTGGAAAGAGGGGAACCGGCCAGGCAGAGACAGCAAGGGCGGTTCCTTGCTCCAGAGCCTTTCTGTTCACCTTCACACTCCTGGGCCAGACTACACTCAATCATATGACCCACTGAAGAGATGAGTCTTCAGTAAAGACCTGTTACGGATGATGCGAATTTTCGCAGCTTTTTGTAAAAAATCGTGCAACATTTCAACGTCCTGCTACTCATGCCAGGAATATAGTATATGCATATGATACGTATGTGTGTATAGAAAACACTCTGAAGTCTCTAAAACTGGTTAAATCGTGTCTGTGGCTATAACAGAACGTGTTTAGGAGTAAAAATCCCTGGGAAAACTGGTCACCAAAAACACTAAAAAAAGATTCATCCGCCAGTCAATGTATTGTCTAAGGCGATAGAAAATAGATGATGTTCCCATTACAGCGCCTACAGCTTCCACACGATGCCGCCAGTACTGGCATTTCATTGTAGATTTATCCTTGGTGGGATGACGTGTAGGCACTTCCTGTCTTGGGGCGCACCGGAGGAAGCTATGAAAGTGAAAAAATGGACGATGATTTCAAGACTTGCTGCTATCGAATACAGATCGCCCCGTGATCAATTTGATCAATTATTAACGTTTATTAATACCTAAAGTTGGTTTACAAAAGTAGTTTGAAGTGATTTGTAAAAGTTTATAAGCAATTTTTTTAATTTTAAAAAGTGACGTTGTGTCTTGAAAAGTTGATTTTTCCTGGATCAGACCGGCCTTGATAAAATTACATTTTGGGGATACAATGACGGATTTAATCGGGAAAAATACACAATTGTGATGTTTATGGGACATATAGGTGTGCCAACAAAGAATCTCGTCAAAGGTAATGAATGTTTTATATTTTATTTCTGCGTTTTGTGTAGCGCCGCCTACCGCAAAATCTTTTGTTTAGGTCTCGTTCAGGTATTTTGGGGGGTGCATGCTATCAGATAAGAGCTTCTCATGCTTTCGCTGAAAAGCATTTTACAAATCTGACATGTTGGCTAGATTCACAACGAGTGTAGCTTTAATTGAGTATCTTGCGTGTGTGTTTTAATGAAAGTTTGAGATTTATCGAGTACTATAGGTGGCGCTCTGAAATTTCCGCTGATGTGGTTCCTGTGCAGTAAAGACTTAAAGGTTGAGACCGAGTTTGCGTCTCTCACTTGGGTAGGCAGACCATTCCATAAAAATGGAGCTCTATAGGAGAAAGCCCTGTCTCCAGCTGTTTGCTTAGAAATTCTAGGGACAATTAGGAGGCCTGCGTCTTGCGACCGTAGCGAACGTGTAGGTATGTACGGCAGGACCAAATCAGAGAGATAGAGAGATAGGTAGGAGCAAGACCATGTAATGCTTTGTAGGTTAGCAGTAAAACCTTGAAATCAGCCCTTGCCTTGACAGGAAGCCAGTGTAGGGAGGCTAGCACTGGAGTAATATGATACATTTTGTTGGTTCTAGTCAGGATTCTAGTCAGGATTCTAGCAGCCGTATTTAGCACTAACTGAAGTTTATTTAGTGCTTTATCCGGGTAGCCGGAAAGTAGAGCATTGCAGTAGTCTAACCTAGAACTTACAAAAGCATGGCTTCATTTTTCTGCATCATTTTTGGACAGAAAGTTTCTGATTTTTGCAGTGTTACGTAGATGGAAAAAAGCTGTCCTTGAAACAGTCTTGATATGTTCGTCAAAAGAGAGATCAGCGTCCAGAGTAACGCCTAGGTCCTTCACAGTTTTATTTGAGACGACTGTACAACCCTTAAGATTAAGATCAATTTTCAGATTCAACAGAAGATCTCTTTGTTTCTTGGGACCTAGAATAAGCATCTCTATTTTGTCCGAGTTTAAAAGTAGAAAGTTTGCAGCCATCCACTTCCTTATGTCTGAAACACAGGCTTCTAGCGAGGGCAATTTTGGGGCTTCACCATGTTTCATTGAAATGTACAGCTGTGTGTCATCCGCATAGCAGTGAAAGTTAACATTATGTTTTCGAATGACATCCTGAAGAGGTAAAATATATAGTGAAAACAATAGTGGTCCTAAAATGGAACCTTGAGGAACACCAAAATTTACGGTTGATTTCTCAGAGGACAAACCATTCACTGAGACAAACTGATATCTTTCCGACAGATAAGATCTAAACCAGGCTAGAACTTGTCCGTGCAGACCAATTTGGGTTTCCAATCTCGCCAAAAGAATGTGGTGTTGATGGTATCAAAAGCAGCACTAAGGTCTAGTAGGACGAGGTCAGATGCAAAGCCTCGGTCTGATGCCATTAAAAGGTCATTTACCACCTTCACAAGTGCAGTGTCAGTGCTATGATAGGGTCTAAAACCAAACTGAAGCATTTCGTATACATTGTTTGTCTTCAGGAAGGCAGTGAGTTGCTGCGCAACAGCCTCTTCTAAAATATTTGAGAGGAATGGAAGATTCGATATAGGCCGATAGTTTTTTATATTTTCTGGGTCAAGGTTTGGCTTTTTCAAAAGGGGCTTTATTACTGCCACTTTTAGTGAGTTTGGTACACATCCGGTGGATAGAGAGCCGTTTATTATGTTCAACAGAGGATGGCCAAGCACAGGAAGCAGCTCTTTCAGTAGTGTCACGTTCTGAGCATAGTTCTTTTGTCTTTTCCTTGTTTTAGTGTTGGTCAGGACGTGAGCTGGGTGGGCATTTTATGTTGGATGTCTAGTTTGTCTGTTTCTGTGTTTGGCCTGATATGGTTCTCAATCAGAGGCAGGTGTTAGGTAGGCTGTTTTGTCATTGTGGGTTGTGGTTGATTGTCTATGTTAGTTGCTTGTGTCAGCACAGTTCTTCTGATAGCGTCACGGTCGTTTATTGTTGTTGTACAGTTTACTTCGTGTTTTTTGTCATCTATTAAATGATGCATTCACACCACGCTGCGCTTTGGTCCGCTTCTTACGACGATCGTGACAAGTAGTTTAGTTGGAATAGGGTCCAGTATGCAACTTGAAGGTTTAGAGGCCATGATTATTTTCATCATTGTGTCAAAAGATATAACACTAAAACACTTGAGTGTCTCTCTTGATCCTAGGTCCTGGCAGAGTTGTGCAGACTCAGGACAACTGAGCTTTGAAGGAATACGCACATTTAAAGAGGAGTCTGTAATTTGCTTTCTAATAATCAGGATCTTTTCCTCAAAGAAGTTCATGAATTTATTACTGCTGAAGTGAAAGCCATCATCTCTTGGGGAATGCTGCTTTTTAGTTAGCTTTGCGGCAGTATCAAAAAGACATTTCAGATTGTTCTTATTTTCCTCAATTAAGTTGGAAAAATTAGGATGATTGAGCAGCGGTAAGGGCTCTTCGATACTGCACGGTACTGTCTTCCAAGCTAGTCGGAAGACTTCCAGTTTGGTGTGGCGCAATTTCCGCTCCAATTTTCTGGAAGCTTGCTTCAGAGCTCGGGTATTTTCTGTATACCAGGGAGCTAGTTTCTTATGAGAAATGTTTTTAGTTTTTAGGGGTGCAACTGCATCTAGGGTATTGCGCAAGGTTAAGAGACATGTTGGACAAAACCCAATGAGTTGATGATGGCTCTGAAAGCTTTTTGGAGTGGATCTGTGGACTTTTCCATGTGAATATTAAAGTCACCAAAAATTTGAATATTATCTGCTATGACTACAAGGTCCGATAGGAATTCAGGGAACTCGATGAGGAACACTGTATATGGCCCAGGAGGCCTGTAAACAGTAGCTATAAAAAGTGATTGAGTAGGCTGCATAGATTTCATGACTAGAAGCTCAAAAGACGAAAACTGAATTTTTTTTTGTAAATTGAAATTTGCTATCGTAAACGTTAGCAACACCTCCGCCTTTGCGGGATGCACGGGGGATATGGTCACTAGTGTAGCCAGGAGGTGAGGCCTCATTTAACACAGTAAATTCATCAGGCTTAAGCCATGTTTCAGTCAGGCCAATCACATCAAGATTATGATCAGTGATTAGTTAATTGACCATAATTGCCTTTGAAGTAAGGGATCTAACATTAAGTAGCCCTATTTTGAGATGTGAGGTATCACGATCTCTTTCAATAATGACAGGAATGGAGGTCTTTATCCTAGTGAGATTGCTAAAGCGAACACAGCCATGTTTAGTTTTTCCCAACCTAGGTCGAGGCACAGACACGGTCTCAATGGAGATAGCTCAGCTGACTACACTGACTGTGCTAGTGGCAGACTCCACTAAGCTGGCAGGCTGGCTAACAGCCTGCTGCCTGGCCTGCACCCTATTTCATGAGAGTTAGAGCCCTGTCTATGTTGGTAGATAAGAGTTTGTCACTCCTCAGCAGGTCAGGCTTGGTCCTGTTTGTGGGTGAGTCCCAGAAAGAGGGCCAATTATCTACAAATTCTATCTTTTGGGAGGGGCAGAAAACAGTTTTCAACCAGCGATTGAGTTGTGAGACTCTGCTGTAAAGCTCATCACTCCCCCTAACTGGGAGGAGGCCAGAGACAATTACTCGATACCGACACATCTTTCTAGCTGATTTACACACTGAAGCTATGTTGCGCTTGGTGACCTCTGACTGTTTCATCCTAACATCGTTGGTGCCGACGTGGATAACAATATCTCTATACTCTCTACACTTGCCAGTTTTAGCTTTAGCCAGCACCATCTTCAGATTAGCCTTAACGTCGGTAGCCCTGCCCCCTGGTAAACAGTGTATGATCGCTGGATGATTTGTTTTAAGTCTAATACTAATACGTTTTAAGTCTAACACACAACTCTCACATCCCCATTCACTTTGTACTATTCCCTAACACACTCAGTAATCTCTCTTATTACTCCATGTGCATCTTCAATGGTTCTCTTGTCGTTAGTTCCTATACACCTTATGTATCTTCCTATACATTTAAAATAACACCTTGTGCTATTACCTGTTGCTGCGGGCCACGTAGACACTTCAAATATATGCCTACAGACAGCTGTCAGCGGGGGATGGTACCGTCACTTGCCCTTTCTCCAGTCTTCTCCCTAAGACTAGCTCTAGCCTTCTTCTTCTGTCATATGTATCTTCAACAGTTCCTCTCTACAGTCTCAGTAGTCTATGTAGTCACAGACAAGTTATATATAGTCTCTACAGTCGCCATAGTCTCTACAGTATCTATAGTCTTGTAGCTATAGTATCTCAGTTTCCCTTTCTATAGTCTCAGTAGTCTATGTAGTCGTAGATTCTATAGTCTCTATACACTTGCTGCATACATATAGAATGACACCTTGTGCTATTACTTGAATTAAGACTAGTTGTTCCTTTTTAAGTTTAATTTGATCATTTAATTTTTTACTTTTTTACACATTCATTTAAATTGACTTACTGAAATTCAGTTGCCTTGTCCCTCAATTGTTGTCGAATTACGTGTCTCCTCCTGTGCAGTTTAGAGTAAGTGTCTGGTCTGGACGGGTCCTCGTCATCTTTTGGTCAGATGGGAATTTCCCTCATAAAATGTGCCATTGATTTCTCTCGCAGACCCTCACTGGAATGCTACGCAGGCAGAATCAATCATCTAGTTGGTGATGCCAAATTGTCGTGGAAAATACCAGCAGGGACACCTAAAGTCAATCTTAAAAATGAATCATTCTTCATTACGAGCAAGCTGGGGAGGTTCCAACAAACTCCATGCACCATAGTACATGTCGGTCGGGAGCTCCGCCCGGGCATTCCCTTTAGTTCTCTCATATACTTCTTACACAGACAAGTTATATTTGCATGATTTACATTATTCATAATTAGTTCATCATTAACTTTTGGTTCATGCATGTGACCGACCAATACCTCACAAGGCTTCTTCTTTCCATGCTGAGACCTTGAAACTGTGACACCCCTTTCGGTTCTCAAAACAATGTTCTGGGCATACAGCCAAATAGCTTCTACGGGTAGTGAGGATTCGACCCAGACATGATCAACCAGGCACTTGCATGAACCCAGTCTAAGTGGTTATTAGAAAAGCACAAACATAAAATGATCCTTTACAATAGGTTGCACCACAGTCAAATACCACCCTCCGCTTATGCTTCTAGGGAAGATATACCCCGTGGTCTGGAATATACCAAACTGTCTTGCTGCTGTTATTCTGTGAGTCTCTTGGCACTGCAAAGCCTTTGTCCAGGATGTCTGCATGAACTTGGTGTAGTCCTCACAGAACTGAGGATTCTTGCTGAGTTTCCTTTTCAGGTTGAGAGCATGCTGTACTGTCACACAATAGTTGTTTGTAAATTCAGCATCCTCATTCCTAAGCAGTAGGCATATGCAGTCGTGGCCAAAAGTTTTGAGAATGACACAAATATACATGTACATGTTCACAAAGTCTGCTGCCTCAGTTTGTATGATGGCATTTTGCATATACTCCAGAATGTTATGAAGAGTGATCAGTCAGGCGGGTGAACAAACAAAAACCCACAAATTCTGACAAACTCCAAGCATTGATTATGCAAGAATGGGCTGCCATCAGTCAGGATGTGGCCCAGAAGTTAATTGACAGAATGCCACGGCAGATTGCAGAGGTCTTGAAAAAGAAGGGTCAACACTGCATATATTGACTCTTTGCATCAACTTCATGTAATTGTCAATAAAAGCCTTTGACACTTATGAAATGCTTGTAATTATACTTCAGTATTCCATAGTAACATCTGACAAAAATATCTAAATAGATACTGAAGCAGCAAACTTTGAAATTAATATTTGTGTCATTCTCAAAACTTTTGGCCACGACTGTACAGTGGGCATCAACATTACTGGCACCCCTGACTGGCAATGCACAAACAATACTTAAAAAAAATATAAACAATCTAATTATAGAGATAAAATACCAAATTGTGAGAAATACTGTACTTTATTCATGTTTTAATGGAACCCACCAAAATAATTGATTGATTGAATAAAAAATCAATGTCCTCCAAATCAAGGTTTTACAGTCAAAGGCACCCTTAAAGATGATTGTAAATAACATCTACCAAAATTAAGCCAGGAATTAATTTGTACTTATTTAAGTTTATTTAAGTCTTAAGGAACTATAGTGAGCCATTACATCACTTCCTGTTTCGCTAGGGTATAAAATGAGGTAACACGCATGCAATATCCCTTTGTCATCCAACATCATGAAGAAAACAATTTTATTTTCAGAAGCCTTTTGGCCTCTGCCTAACCTCTGTTCGCCTCCGTATCTTGGCAACTGCAGACTAGATCTCTGATGAATTGCTCCAAAAAGTACAGCCTGTCTTTGCTGTAAACACAGGTACACTAAGAGGTGGTAATGAGGACAACCTTTGCTGCTTTACCAGCATTTCAGTGATAGCTGGTTGGTGTAGCAGAATATTGACAACAGTGCCCATGTTGTCAGCTCCACCCTGACCTGGGTTGGTAGGCCTTCCTCTCCTAGTTTGATGTTGCAGCTGCCTATCTTTTGGTCTTACAACAGGCTGTGTGTTAGTTGACCTATGATGAACAGAGCTGTATGTGGTGGTAGCACTTTCTTGCAACATACTACTTTGACCCTGGCCCTGTGCAGTATGCACAGACGTGGTGAACAAGGGGATACATTCAGTTTAGCACTTTTAGACCATATTTCAGCTTCAAGCTCTAATTCTTCCATTGATGATTTGAGTTGAGGCTCTTGTTCCTCCAATAGTTGTTTCCTTTTCAATGTTTCAACTTTAACCAATAAGGCTGCCCTTTCAGCCTCCAAATTGAGCCTGATATAAGATGTGGTGGATTGTCCTGAGCGCCTGCTGTGTTGTGACAAATTTCCACATTTTGATTAGATATTTGCGATACTGTCCCTTGGCTGGACCTCCGCATCAGTTTTGTTAGCAGCTGAGCATTGATGTGCTTCTTCCATCCATGTGTCCACTGTGGATGCAAAATAATCCAGTGTTGCTGTGTTTGGGCCAAACCATTCGACCTAATCCTTTTCTGCCTCCTCGGCTGGTAATAAAACCTTTATGGACTCATTGAGATCATTCAACTCCTTAACCAACTTTGAGGAATCAGTGAACATATTTGTGTAAACCAATTCCACATTTCCGTCATCACCCATAAACTGTGATCTCATTTATATTTTTAGTAAGTGCACCCAATTTAGCACTTCTAGATCATTACAATTTCTTAACAATTTCAATTGTATCCATTTTAAAAGCACGTAACAGTGAACGATTAGCACATTATGAACACATTTTAGCAAAGCACAGCTTTGAATGAATGAATGAGCCCAACACATGACGTCATCACAAGACACAACAGCCAATCATCAAAGCATACGATTTTCTCTCCGCTCCACAGCGAGTTCTCAACTCAGTGCGAATCCAAACAACAGAAGACACACACAATTCAAGCTCCACGAGCAATTCCAAGCTCCACAACTCTCAAAAGTTCCCCGAATTCATCCAACACCTCGAGCAGATTGAGCAATAGAAAGAGCAACTATACTTCATTCTCCAAAGTGACTAACGCGAAGTCAAAGAGCTACAATAGTCAGTCACTTCTTCACTTGGAATATACAGTAGAGGCAATATCGGAATCCAATTCCAAACTTGCCTTGAGGCCACAGGTATGTGATGCCGTAGTCAGACGGGCTTCCAAAGCAACCACTGAACATGGTTTTGGGAATCCAAAGTTCCAAGTGTAAAAAGCAAACATTTATTTTCAGAACAAAAGGTAATTTCATAGGCTTTAGTGCATTGTCAAAGCGATCAAATTTAAACTGTAAACAAAAGGTATAGACTCGTAGCAGCTTTCTTAGTGGTGTGGCGTGGCATAGCGGTCAAAACAATCTGGGAAAAGGTTTCCCCCCTTTTTCCCATGTTTCTCCCTGAGGCCTAGTAGATCCATGCTGACAAACCTCAATAGGTAAAAGGAAGGCGAACATGGAGAAAAAGGGTGTGCCCAGGAAAGGTTCTAGTAGATCTAACACAAAACAAATGAAAAAACTACTTCCCTTGTTGAACCTACCTCTGGTTAGAGCATTAACTTTAGTTAATATGGGCATTTAAACACATTTAGAACTAGTCCCTAGTTACACAACAACAACAACAGCAACAACAACAGCATCAACATTAACACTCATAACCCTCCTGTCATCAATAATACAGATGTGACATCATCAGCAGCTGGTTGGAAAATGCTAACTCTCTCCAACTTTCCCTCTCTCTTCCTACCTCTTTCCCTCTCTCCTTCTCCCCCTCCCTCTCTCTCTCCCCCCTCTCTTCTCCTCCCTCTCTCCTCCCTCTCACTCTCTCTCCTCCTCTCCCTCTTCCTCAGAGACGAAAGGAAAGAACGCTTGGTATAAGGCTGTGATCATCATCACTGTGCTTGGTATCACAGCGATAGTTGCCCTGGTGACAACAGCAGTATTGCAGAACAAGCCTCTCCTACAGAAGTACAAGGTACTATATGTGGTTGTTATGGCAATAAGGTACAATAAATGTTTGCAATAGCTTTTTCAGATTCTGTGGCTGCGATGGAAAAATCCCAAATATTGTAGACTATATTATGCATTGGTTGAAGCTCAATGTTGAATTTAAATCTCCCTACCATCACATTCCCCACCTCTCGTCATGAGCTGTACGTCCGTTACCAAGAACCACATACCGGATATCTTAACAGGGTCGTTGACAATTGAGTTTTCAGAGTATTTTCTGCACCTATCTAGCTCACATTTTAGACGTCGGATTAAAAACGAGACTGTAGCATCCATAAAGTGACCATAGGATTAAAAAAATGTCTGATGGCAGGCCTCCCGGGTGGTGCAGCAGTCTAAGGCACTGCATCGCAAGGCTTGAGGCATCACTACAGCCCCGGGCTTGATCCCAGGCTCACAACTGGCTATGACCGGGAGACCCATGAGGCAGCGCACAATTGGCCCAGTGTCGTCTGGGTTAGGGGAGGGTTTGGCTGGCCGGGATTTCTCTGTCCCATTGTGCTCTAGCAACTCTTTGTGGTGGGCCGGGTGCCTGCAAGCTGACCACAGTTACCAGTTGGACAGTGTTTCCTCTGACACATTGGTGCAGCTGACTTCTGGGTTAAGCGAGCAGTGCAGCTTGGCTATCTAACTTTGTCTCTCCCAAGTCTGTAGGGGAGTTGCATGGATGGGACAAGACTGTTACTACCAGTTGAGGAGAAAAAAAGTGTTTAAGTTTTTAGGTGCAACACGTTTTATTAAATATATAATTTATCGCTCTCACATGCTCATTTTTTGTAAAAAAAATTACATTGCTAACATCTTTTCAGCTGAATCTCAGAGTTCTAAAACCGGGACCAGCTACTCGGTTCCTGCGTAACAGCAGCAGCTAGCTGTAGCAGGTGAGCAGCTGTAGCTAACTAGCTAACAACAGTCGGACGAGAAGCAAGCTACAAGCAAAGGAAGCTAGCTACAGAAGACCGAATCGTGCCGGTCACATAGCCAAGCTGCTAGCTAAGTCATCTGTGTAAAAAAAAATCAGAGCACAAACAACAAGCTTGTGAACGTCCTATTATAGCCAGTTAGCTAGCCAACTAGCCAGTAAACAGTAACCACAAGCCAACGAGACTGTGCCATACAGTGCCTTCAGAAACTATTCACAGCGCTGGACTTTTTCCACATTTTGTTGTCTTACAGCCTGAATTTAAAATGGATAACGTTTAGATATTGTGCCACTGATCCATACACAATATCCCACAACGTAAAAAGTGGAATTTTTTGTTTAGACATTTTTACCAATTCATTAAAAATGTAAAGCTGAAATGTCTTGAGTCAATAAGTCTTTTACCCCTTTTATGGCAAGCCTAAATACATTCAGGAGTACAAATGTGCTTAACAAGTCACATAATATATATATTTTTTTTCTTCACATAATACGTTGCATGGCCTCACTGTGTGCAATAATAGTGGTTAACCAGATTTTTGAGTGATTACCCCATCTCTCTACCCCACACATACAATTGTCTGTAAGGTCCCACAGTGGAGTAGCGAATTTCAAGCACAGAATCAACCACAAAGACAAGGGAGTTGCAAAGATTCAACCAAAAAGACCATGGAAGTTTTCCAATGCCTCGCAAAGATGGACACCTATTGGTAGATGGGTAAATATAAGCAGACACTGAATATCCCTTTGAGCATGGTGAAATTGTTAATTACGCTTTGGATGGGTGATTCAATACACCCACCCACTCACTAAGAGGGTTTTCTAAATAAGCATCGACCAGTGTGTTTTGCTCCGGGTAACAGAGATGACCAGTTTACAGAGGAGTATAGAGAGCAGTGATGTGTCCTATAAGGAGCATTGGTGGCAAATCTGATGGCTGAAAAGTAAAGACATCTAGCGGCTCGCGACCACCCTTACCTGCCGATCTATAAATTACATCTCCGTAATCTAACATTGGTAGGATGGTCATCTGAATCAGGGTTAGTTTGGCAGCTGGGGTGAAAGAGGAGCGACTACGATAGAGGAACCCAAGTCTAGATTTAACATTAGCCTGCAGCTTGGCTATGTGACCGGCACGATTCGGTCTTCTGTAGCAAATTTTGAAATTGTGTTTTTTAGTTTGCATAAAGGTAGAGAGTCAGAGCTAAAACATGTATATCATACACTACAGTTGAGGAACAATGGGAAAGTAATTCTGCTTTGAAGGTTAATAAACTTGTAACCTCACTTTTGAGAAAATGGCCCTTGAATGTTTTGGTACACCTACTGGAGAGCTCTTCTTTGTCTACACCCCAATTCAGCATCATTCACACCCTCTAAAGCTTTAGCCCCACTGTCGTGGAAATTTCCTGTATTTACCAAATCATGAGAGCAAACCACACACAAGTCAGAGTTATTATAAAGTCAACCTTTAATTATACGAGCTCCATCACAACCCTGTGACTCTCAGATCAATTCAGTGTCTAATAATGAATTCTCTGAGAGTCCCTTACACATTGCAACTGAGATCCTTTATAGCAAAGACACACATAGTCAGACAGCATTGGCCATAATTTATCGTTCAGCTTTGTCTCCTAAACTATGTTCTTTTCTCAAACTCAGAACCATAAAACAAATCCTCACATCAACAGGCATATATCACATGCCCCCTCCTTGACAAGATCACATAGACACATTGACTGGCACACAGACATTGTGGAGCCAAGAGAAACACGCTTGACCTCTCCCCTCTCTGCGGCCCAAGTAACTTAGTCCTGACAGAGAACAGATGACTGCAACCCGGCCACAGTATTATACAAACACAAACATTCTGATGAGAAGTAACTTACACACATGTAATGAATATAAAACATCTTACCTATGTTACCAACTAATTCTGATTATTCCCCAACACCCACCCATCTCTTTAAGGATTCACCTGTGAGGCTGTGTACTAAACAACCAAAGATTTCAAGACTAAATGCTGGTTTATTCTACGGGTGTGTTCATAAATGTAATCTGGAGTGCGAGAGTGTGCTCTGGTTGTTGGTAAACTCAGAGCGTTGTCAGATTGTCCGTTGGTAAATTCAGAGCGTTTCACTCTCGGAGCGTTCAGAGCACACACTGGACGCTCTGGCCGAGGAGTAGGGTTAATCCGAGCGTTCTGACCTAACAACAGCAGTCAAGCACCCAAGCTAACGGGCTAATGTTGGCTAGCTACCTCCAGACACAAAATACTCGCCTTAGCAGAGCTGGTTAGGCTATGTTATCCAGAGTGTTGGTGACTGCAACTGTGCTGCTGGCAACAATTTAATTACGCTTTTTGTCAACGTTTACTGACACCGGCCATATTCAAATCAAATTTATTTATATAGCCCTTCGTACATCAGCTGATATCTCAAAGTGCTGTACAGAAACCCAGCCTAAAACCCCAAACAGCAAGCAATGCAGGTGTAGAAGCATGGTGGCTAGGAAAAACTCCCTAGAAAGGCCAAAACTTAGGAAGATACCTAGAGAGGAACCAGGCAATGTGGGGTGGCCAGTCCTCTTCTGGCTGTGCCGGGTGGAGATTATAACAGAACATGGCCAAGATGTTCAAATGTTCATAAATGACCAGCATGGTCGAATAATAATAAGGCAGAACAGTTGAAACTGGAGCAGCAGCATGGCCAGGTGGACTGGGGACAGCAAGGAATCATCATGTCAGGTAGTCCTGAGGCATGGTCCTAGGGCTCAGGTCCTCCGAGAGAGAGAAAGAGAGAATTAGAGAGAGCACACTTAAATTCACACAGGACACCGAATAGGACAGGAGAAGTACTCCAGATATAACAAACTGACCCTAGCCCCCCAACACATAAACTACTGCAGCATAAATACTGGAGGCTGAGACAGGAGGGGTCAGGAGACACTGTGGCCCCATCCGAGGAGAGCAAAGGGTGTTGAGCATTCGTAAATTTGTCAGTTATTCTGTGCTCTGGCACACTCACATGAGAGTGCTCTGAAATCAGAGTAGATAGCCAGAGTGAATTTATCAGCGACGTCTATTGACAGTTGTCGCAGTGACATCATGAACATTCTATTGAAATGGTTACTTGTATAGTGGAGTCTTTTGTTTACACATGTAGCTAGCTAGCTAAACAATTAACCATAATCCCAACTCATAATGTTACTACCCTGCATGAATCTGTAGGTAGCTAACCAACCAGGTTCAATGTTAGCTAGCTAACATTAGGCTATAACTAGCAATGCAAATGGGTCTGAAATACGAATAATATTACTGCACAGATCACGTAACATTAGCTAGCAAGCCAGCCAGCTAATGTTAGCTAGCTAGCTAACAGTACACTTTAACTTGAAATGAAAATGACTTTCTGACAAAAACAATTATGTGTAATATCTGAAAATGTAGCTAGCTAGACTATCTTACATGGATGGGTGGATGCTTCTCCATCTCTGTCACGGATGCCATGGTTGCCCTTAGTTTGAAGATGTAAACCGGAGACAGGTGTTTTATACAACTGCCGTCAGTGTTTTCTTTTCAACTCTGCATATTTGCAATCAAATGCCAGAATTTTCTCCATCTCCTTAGCTATCATATACAAATTCTGCTGATTTCAAAACTCGGTCCTCCAGAAAGTGGAGAGCAACACTTATGCAGTTCTACTACGTGATATCTTTATAAAAAGTCACGTTAGAAAGGATTACCTACATATACTGACCAACTCATATTATAGACAGAAGCTCGCTACATGGCAGACCAATCTGAACTCATCTCTCCAGCCCACTCCTCCATACAGACCTTTTCCAGATCCTTCAGGTTTCGGGGCTGTCGCTGGGCAATACGGACTTTCAGCTCCCTCTAAAGATCTTCTATTGGGTTCAGGTCTGGACACTGGCTAGCCCACTCCAGGACCTTGAGATGCTTCTTACGGAGCCACTCCTTAGTTGCCTTGGCTGTGTGTTTCGGGTCGTTGTCATGCTGGAAGACCCAGCCATGACCCATCTTCAATGGTCTTACTGAGGGAAGAAGGAGGACCCATCCATCCTCCCCTCAATACGGTGCAGTCGTCCTGTCCCAGAAAAGCATCCCGAAAGTATGATGTTTCCACCTCCATGCTTCAAGATTGGGATGAGGTTCTTGGGGTTGTACTCATCCTTCTTCTTCCTCCAAACACGGCGAGTGGAGTTTAGACCAAAAAGCTATATTTTTGTCTCATCAGACCACATGACTTCAGACAGGCCTGGACATGCGCTGGCTTGAGCAGGGGGACCTTGCGTGCGCTGCAGGATTTAAATCCATGACAACGTAGTGTGTTACTAATGGTTTTCTTTGAGTCCCAGCTCTCTTCAGGTCATTGACCAGGTCCTGCCGTGTAGTTCTGGGCTGATCCCTCACCTTCCTCATGATCATTGATGCCCCACGAGGTGAGATCTTGCATGGAGCCACAGACCGAGTGTGATTGACCGTCATCTTGAACTTCTTCCATTTTCTAATAATTGCGCCAACAGTTGTTGCCTTCTCATCAAGCTGCTTGCCTATTGTCCTGTAGCCCATCCCAGCCTTGTGCAGGTCTACCATTTTATCCCTGATGTCCTTACACAGCTCTCTGATCTTGGCCATTGTGGAGAGGTTGGAGTCTGTTTGATTGAGTGTGTGGACAGGTGTTTTTTATACAGGTAACGAGTTCAAACAGGTGCAGTTAATACAGGTAATGAGTGGAGAACAGGAGGGCTTCTTAAAGAAAAACTAAC
The DNA here is from genome assembly GCF_013265735.2 of Oncorhynchus mykiss. NCBI lineage: Eukaryota > Metazoa > Chordata > Actinopteri > Salmoniformes > Salmonidae > Oncorhynchus > Oncorhynchus mykiss. Next base: position 140,434 of record NW_023493660.1, read on the forward strand.
TGTAACAGATTTCCTCCTCTTCGTCTGATGAGGTGTAGCAAGGATCGGACCAATACTCCTTGTGGTAAGTGTCCACGTTTTAATAGAAAGACTGAACACGACACAAATACAAAATAACAAAGTGAAATGGAAACGAAACAGTCCCGTGTGGCACAAACACTGACACAGGAATCAATCACCCACAAAATACCCAAAGAATATGGCTGCCTAAATATGGTTCCCAATCAGAGACAACGATAGACAGCTGCCTCTAATTTAGAACCAATCTAGGCAACCATAGACTTACAAAAACACCTAGATAGGAAACACCCCATAAACATACAAAACCCCTAGACAAGACAAAAACCCATACATCACACATGTCACACCCTGACCTAACCAAAATAATAAAGAAAACAAAGAATACTAAGGTCAGGGCGTGACACTAACAGGTTTGTGAGAGCTGGAATTCTTACTGGTTTGTAGGTGATCAAATACTTATGTCATGCAACAAAATGCAAATTAATTACTTAAAAATCATACAATGTGATTTTCTGGATTTTGTTTTAGATTCCGTCTCTCACAGTTGAAGTGTACCTATGATAAAAATTACAGACCTCTACATGCTTTGTAAGTAGGGAAACCTGCAAAATCGGCAGTGTATCAAATACTTGTTCTTCCCACTGTATGCTAGCTTTGCTAGATAATTAGCTAGATCAACATACGAGACAGACACGTCGCTGTTCGAGCATCCAGAACAAATTCCAGTCCTTACCTTATGATGCATTCATTCAGTACACCGTTCTGTCAATGCCATTTTCTTCATGCCATTTTAATCCAAATTTATGCTGACTAATCAACAATGTCAAGTTACTTTTTAGTGTGTTCCCAAAAATCTGAACCCAGTAAGCAAAATTACATTTAAAATACATTATACGATCCAATTCCAGACGCTGAAGTTGGGTTCATTTTAGGTTCTGAATGAAAGGTGAAAATAGTTATTTTCAGGAAGTTAAAATAGGTATTTTCCAGACTTTGAAAATGCATATTTTCTGGTTCATTTCAGTTCTGAATCAATGTTGAAAAGACTTTCTCTAGTTTGTTTTACTGTAATGTACTGCAGTGTTTCTCAAACCTCTCCTCGGGGACACCCAGATGTTTCACAATTGTGCTGTAGCTCTGATCTAGCTATTCAAGACCTTGAGGATTAGTTGACAAGTTGAATCAGGTGTGCTAGCTCTGGAGTAGATCAATTACATGGAATGGCCTGGGTACTGTTAGTTAATCAGATTTCTCTGTCATTGTTATCATGGATTCAGATTCAGAACTGATGTCCTCTTTCCATGACCTGCAGATTGCTGTCATCTTGCCATTCTTGTAATGTAAGCACTTGGATTCAGGAAGCAGGTGCAGAAGGTAGTTTTAATAATAAAGGAAGATAAACAAAACAGGAGAAGCGTGCTAAATTAAACAAAACCTATACTGCCTAATGACTGAGGTTATTGAGGGCTAAATAAAAAGAGATCAATCAGGGTGATGGACAAGGAGGACCGAGCACGCCCCCATTCTCATCGGCGGGGCTGTAGTGGAGCAGGTTGAGAGCTTCAAATTCTATGGCGTCCACATCAACCAACAAACGAACATGGTCCAAGCACACCAAGGCACACCAAAACAGTGAGGAGGGCTTGCCAAAACAAAGATTTGGCAAGGTTACTCAGATTCTCAAAATGTTTTACAGCTGAACCATCGAGAGCATCCTGACCGGTTGCATCCCTGCCTGGTATCGCAACTAAATAGTCACTTGGGTGATGTTTTTGACATCTCGTCTGGGGTCAGGAAGGGGTGCCCACTCTCGGCTCTCCTCTTCGTTCTGTACATGGAGCCTCAGGGGGCTGCCATTAGGGCAGACACAGGGGTGGAAGGCTTGTTGATCCCTGGAAGTGGTGGGCTGCATGTTAAGATGACGCAGTATGCCGACGACACTTCCTTGCTGCTGTGCAAGGACTCGTGCCTGACAAGGTCCCTTGCCATCATTGGGGATTTCACCCGAGCGTCGGGAGCGGTTCTGAACCATGCAAAGTCTTCCGTTAAGTTTTTTGGAAGATGGCGCGGAAGGACGGATGTGCCCGGGGGGTTATCACTCTGTGAGGGGGCCCTGAGGATTCTCGGGGTCCATTTTGAGACCTCCGGCTCAGCGACGCTGAACTGGAACATGGGTATCGCAGTGGTACAGAAGAAGCTAGTGATGCGGAGGGCTAGGTCTTTGTCTTTTATGGGCAAGGTCCTGGTCCTTAAGGTGGATGTGTTGCCGTCACTTTTGTATTTGGCGTACATCTACCCATTGCCGGCTTGTCTGAGGAGGCCTCTAGTGAGGCTTGTGTTTCAGTTCATGTGGGGTGGCAGGTACGAGTGGGTCGCCAGGGCACGCAGGTACCACATCTCCCCCTCAAGCTGGACGTAATTTTAGTTTCTTTCTTGTTAACGGAGCTTGCTCATCCAGTGATACACCCGTCGGGTTATCTCTTGCGGGTGTTCTTCTCGTATCAGGCGAGAAGCGTAATGGTGTGGTCTAACACGGGTCCTCGGGCGGAACAGCTGCCGTGGCACTTTGGCCATGCGGCCAAGTAGCTGCGTGCGCACCCCGAGCTTGAAGTTGCCCGAGTAGGTTTAGATCACAGGCACCTGTACGAGGAGGTCAGACAGGCAGGGAGTCCGGCGCCTGTAGTGGTCTGGGAGGGAGTGCAGGCGCGGGGCCTGGACAACAGGCTCAAGGACCTGAATTGGTTGAGCCTCCACAAGTGCTTGCCGGTACGTTCCATCATAGTACCGGCATAGTTTGGCGCAATCCCCCACCTGTCCAAGATCCTCTTGTGGCAGGGAGGAGACTGTGCGCCATGCCTTTTGGGACTGTGCCTTTGCCAGAGTAGTATGGGCTAGGGCACAGGTGTTGTTAGGTTTGGTAAGAGGGGATTTTGTATTGACGTGGGCCAGGTTAGAGAGAGGTGTAGGGAGAGCGAGAGGGACAGATAGGGAAAGGTTTCTGCTCTGGCTTCTCATGAGTCTCTTTAAACGGGGGCTGTGGGAAGCCAGGCAGAACATGGTTAAGACAGGGAGAGATTGGGGGGTGGAAGGGATAGTGAGGAGGGTGGAAGGAGACTTGAGGGGGAGGATGAAGAGGGAGGAGAGGAAGTGGGGGCCCCAGTCCAGAGCGTCCGGCGACAGTACCCAGTCCAGAGCGTCCGGCAACAGTACCCAGTCCAGAGCGTCCGGCAACAGTACCCAGTCCAGAGCGTCCGGCAACAGTACCCAGTCCAGAGCGTCCGGCAACAGTACCCAGTCCAGAGCGTCCGGCAACAGTACCCAGTCCAGAGCGTCCGGCAACAGTACCCAGTCCAGAGCGTCCGGCAACAGTACCCAGTCCAGAGCATCCGGCGATAGTCTACAGACCGGAACCTCCTACGACGGGCCGCAGTCCGGAACCTACCACGACGGGTCGCAGTCCGGAACCTACCACGACGGGTCCCAGTCCGGATCCGCCAGAGTCTCCCTCCAGTCCGGATCCGCCAGAGTCTCTCTCCAATCCAGAGGCGCCACTCACTCCAGACTCGACCATCAGTCCAGTGGCGTCCTCTAGTCCGTGGTCGGCGGTGAGGGTTCCCGCTTCAGAGACATTAAGTAAGTGTGACAGTCAGAAGTGGAACGGGGTCCACTTCCCGAGCCAGAATCGCCACCTCGGAGTTATGCCCACCCAGACCCTCCCATATAGGTTTAGGTGTGCGGCCGGGAGTCCACATCTTTGGGGGGGTACTGTCACGCCCTGACCTTAGTATTCTTTGTTTTCTTTATTTTGTTGGTTAGGTCAGGATGTGACATGGGTGATGTATGTTTTTTGTACTGTCTAGGGGTTTTGTATGTTTATGGGGGTGTTTACTATCTAGGTGTTTATGTATGTCTATGGTTGCCTAGATTGGTTCTCTATTAGAGGCAGCTGTTTATCGTTGTCTCTGATTGGGAACCATATTTAGGCAGCCATCTTCTTTGGGTATTTCGTGGGTTATTGTCTATGTGTTAGTTGCCTGTGTCAGCACTATATTTAGCTTCACGTTCGTTTTGGTGTTTTTGTAGTTTGTTTATGTGTTTCTTCGTCGTCATTAAAGTAACATGTATTCATATCACGCTGCGCCTTGGTCTCCTCCATTCAACGAACGTGACAACTGCTTGCAGTAACCCTGGATTATAAACTGTCATGGTCAAAACATATTGATACAACAGTAGTAAGGATGGGGAGAAGTCTGTCTATAATAAAGCGCTGCTCTGCCTTCTTAACAGCATTATCAACAAGGCAGGTCCTACAGGCCCTAGTTTTGTCGCACCTGGACTACTGTTCAGTCGTGTGGTCAAGTGCCACAAAGAAGGACTTAGGAAATTTGCAAATATTTCAGAACAGGGTAGCGCAGCTGGCACTTAAATATACACGGAGAGCTAACATTAATAATATGCATGTCAATCTCTCCTTCAAAGTGGAGGAGATAATGACTTCATCACTACTTATATTTGTGAGAGGTATTGACATGCTGAATCCACTCCTTTGTAAAGGACACCAGCAGTAAGGTCTAAGAACAGCTCCCCTCCTAAAGGACACCAGCAGTATGGTCTCAGAACAGCTCCCCTCCTAAAGGACACCAGCAGTCTGGTCTCAGAACAGCTCCCCTCCTTTATAAAGGACACCAGCAGTATGGTCTCAGAACAGCTCCCCTCCTAAAGGACACCAGCAGTATGGTCTCAGACCGGCTCCCCTCAAAGGACACCAGCAGTATGGTCTCAGAACAGCTCCCCTCCTAAAGGACACCAGCAGTATGGTCTCAGACCAGCTCCCCTCCTAAAGGACACCAGCAGTATGGTCTCAGAACAGCTCCCCTCCTAAAGGACACCAGCAGTCTGGTCTCAGAACAGCTCCCCTCCTTTATAAAGGACACCAGCAGTATGGTCTCAGAACAGCTCCCCTCCTAAAGGACACCAGCAGTATGGTCTCAGAACAGCTACCCTCAAAGGACACCAGCAGTATGGACACCAGCAGTATGGAGGAGGGGAGCTGTTCTGAGACCATACTGCTGGTGTCCTTTAGGAGGGGAGCTGTTCTGAGACCATACTGCTGGTGTCCTTTAGGAGGGGAGCTGGTCTGAGACCTTACTGCTGGTGTCCTTTATAAAGGAGGGGAGCTGTTCTGAGACCGACACCAGCAGTATGGTCTCAGAACAGCTCCCCTCCTAAAGGACACCAGCAGTATGGTCTCAGAACAGCTCCCCTCCTAAAGGACACCAGCAGTATGGTCTCAGAACAGCTCCCCTCCTAAAGGACACCAGCAGTATGGTCTCAGAACAGCTCCCCTCCTAAAGGACACCAGCAGTATGGTCTCAGACCAGCTCCCCTCCTTTGTAAAGGACAACAGCAGTATGATCTCAGACCAGCTCCCCTCCTTTGTAAAGGACACCAGCAGTATGATCTCAGGCCAGCTCCCCTTCTTTGTAAAGGACACCAGCAGTATGGTCTCAGACCAGCTCCCCTCCTATGTAAAGGACACCAGCAGTATGGTCTCAGAACAGCTCCCCTCCTAAAGGACACCAGCAGTATGGTCTCAGACCAGCTCCCCTCCTAAAGGAAACCAGCATTATGGTATCAGAACAGCTCCCCTCCTAAAGGACACCAGCAGTATGGTCTCAGAACAGCTCCCCTCCTAAAGGACACCAGCATTATGGTATCCGAACAGCACCCCTCCTAAAGGACACCAGCAGTATGGTCTCAGACCAGCTCCCCTCCTTTGTAAAGGACACCAGCAGTATGGTCTCAGACCAGCTCCCCTCCTAAAGGACACCAGCAGTATGGTCTCAGACCAGCTCCCCTCCTTTGTAAAGGACACCAGCAGTATGGTCTCAGAACAGATCCCCTCCTAAAGGACACCAGCAGTCTGGTCTCAGAACAGCTCCCCTCCTAAAGGACACCAGCAGTCTGGTCTCAGAACAGCTCCCCTCCTAAAGGACACCAGCAGTATGGTCTCAGACCAGCTCCCCTCCTTTGTAAAGGACACCAGCATTATGGTCTCAGAACAGCTCCCCTCCTAAAGGACACCAGCAGTATGGTCTCAGACCAGCTCCCCTCCTTTGTAAAGGACACCAGCAGTATGGTCTCAGAACAGCTCCCCTCCTAAAGGACACCAGCAGTATGGTCTCAGACCAGCTCCCCTCCTTTATAAAGGACACCAGCAGTCTGGTCTCAGAACAGATCCCCTCCTAAAGGACACCAGCAGTCTGGTCTCAGAACAGCTCCCCTCCTAAAGGACACCAGCAGTCTGGTCTCAAAACAGCTCCCCTCCTAAAGGACACCAGCAGTATGGTCTCAGACCAGCTCCCCTCCTTTGTAAAGGACACCAGCAGTATGGTCTCAGACCAGCTCCCCTCCTTTGTAAAGGACACCAGCAGTATGGTCTCAGAACAGCTCCCCTCCTAAAGGACACCAGCAGTATTGTCTCAGAACAGATCCCCTCCTAAAGGACACCAGCAGTCTGGTCTCAGAACAGTGAACTAATGAACTACCTTCCAGTATTGCATTATAACATTGGCTGAAATATTACTCACACATAACTACTTCATGTTTCTAAATTGTTTCTTTATTCAGATGGAGGGTACTGCTATGGCCCCCATGGCTCCTAACTATGCTAATTTGTATGTGGGTTACATAAAACAGTCTATTCTCAATCCTCTCAAAAATGTTTTCTTGAATGACATTACTATGTGGAAATGGTACGTTGATGATACTTGTGTTCTGTGGAGGGGTGATGCAAAACAGCTCCAGGCGTTCCATGCTTTTCTTAACTCCTGTTCTGAGCATCTGAGATTTACTATGCAATCTGATACACGTCAAATCAGTTTCCTTGATCTTCTGATTTTGTGTGAAGATAATGTTCTATACACTGATCTTTACAGGAAACCTACTGAGCGTAACAGTGTGTTGAGGGCTGATAGTTGTCACCCACTTCCCTTGAAATCAGTTTGCCCTACAGCCAATTCTGTCGAATCAAAAGAATTAGCAAAAAACTGAAATATCCAAATCAAATCAAATGTTATTTGTCACATGTGCCAAATACAACCTTACTTACAATCCCAAACCATCAATGCAGTTTAAAAAAGAGCGGCAGTAAAATAACAACAGCGAGACTATATACAGGGGGGTACCGGTACAGAGTCAATGTGGAGGCTATATACAGGGGGGTACCAGTACAGAGTCAATGTGGAGGCTATATACAGGGGGTACCGGTACAGAGTCAATATGGAGACTATATACAGGGGGTACCGGTACAGAGTCAATATGGAGACTATATACAGGGGGTACCGGTACAGAGTCAATGTGGAGGCTATATACAGGGGGGTACCGGTACAGAGTCAATATGCGGTTAGTCGAGGTAATTGAGGTAATATGTACATGTACAGGTAGAGTTATTAAAGTGACTATGCATAGATAATAACAGAGATTAGCAGCAGCGTAGAAGAGGAGAGGCAATGCAAATAGTCTGGGTAGCCATTTGATTAGATGTTCAGGAGTCTTATGGCTTGGGGGTAGAATCTGTTTAGGACCTAGACTTGGGAAAATAATCGATCACAAACATCGGCACATTCTAAGATCCGATGACAGTATCGGTAATGTGTTATGGTAACCTCCCTTGGTCCTATTCTCACAGGGCAGAAATCTCAGAGATCAACTTGTTGACTCTGATTTACCACCCCAAAATATCCCAGCACAACGTCTATTTACGCCTCTACTGGATGGAAACTAGTAGTGTAACGGCTGTGATCAATGCAATGGCACTTATAAATGTAGATCCTTCAAACACCCACAAACAGGGAAACAGATCCCAATCAAAGGTGTTTCCACATGCTCCACTAAGGCAGTTATTTATCTTATAACTTGTCCTTGTGGTAAAAAATGATGTGGGTAAAACAAAGTGCAAATTAAAAGTACGAATCTTGGAGCATCGTAGCACCATTAGGTGCAAAAACATGACTTACCCAGTTGTGGTCCACTTTTTGGAAGCGAACCACAAGATTTCAACCCTACGTTATATTGTCCATCGAACATGTCACCCTCCCTAGCAGAGGGGTGACCTCGACAGTTTATTGTTAAAACGAGAGGCTGCCTGGATCTTTCATTTAAAGGACCTTGCTCCCTTCGGTCTCAATGAAGACTTTGATCTGAAGCCATTCTTGTGATTGTGATTTTGCTATTCATTGTAAATGTTTGTAGGCCTATGTAGCCAAATGTTATCTATGATCGTATGCTATCCATTCAGGTTTTCGTATGTTATTCTTATGTCTGAGAATTAACCAATGATATCAGGCCACACCTGGCCATGATTACAGACACCTGTGTGTCCTTTGACACTATATAAACTAGTGACCCTCAGTCTTTGTCATTATACCCTGATGACCAAACATTGGTTATTAAGGTATTACATTATTTCATCTGAGCTCCTAGAGCTCGGCTTTCCTTTTCTTTCTCAATCAGCTAATTGGGAATCCAGAATAAATACAAATGTCATGGCAAAAGATGTGTGCTATGGGTTGGTATTCATTTAGACAGGTTACATTCTTAGCTACAGGGACTATGGTGGTTTGCTTGAAACATGTAGGTATTACAGACTGGGTCAGAGGTTGAAAATGTGTCTCTCTCCATCTCTCAGTATGGGATCGTCCTGGATGCTGGCTCCTCACATACAGCAGTGTATATCTACGAGTGGCCAGCAGAGAAGGATAACGACACTGGAAGAGTGCAGCAGACACACTCCTGCAAAGTCCAAGGTAGATACACACACACACACACACACACACACACACACACACACACACACACACACACACTATAAAAACCTAGCAAGCTGGGACCGGGAGACTGAAAAACAGCTTCTATCTCAAGGCCGTCAGACCATTAAACAGCCATCACTAGCACAGAGGCTGCTGCCAACATACAGACTCGAATCTCTGTCCACTTTAATCTATTTAATAAATGGATTTGAAGGTATCACTAGTCACTTTAAATAACGTCACTTTAATAATGTCTACATGTCCTACATTACTCATCTCATATGTACAGTATATACTGTATTCTATGCCATCTACTGCATCTTGCCTATGGCACATGGCCATCGCTCATCCATATATTTATATGTACATATTCTTATTCCATCCCTTTAGATTTGCGTGTATAAGGTAGTTGTTGTGGAATTGTTAGGTTAGATTACTTGTTAGTTGTTACTGCATTGTCAGAACTAGAAGCACAAGCATTTCGCTACACTCGCATTAACATCTGCTAACCATGTGTATGTGACCAATAAAATTTGATTTGTTATCTAGTTAAAGTGTGTGTGTGTGTGTGTGTGTGTGTGTGTGTGTGCGTCCGTCCGGCCATCCGTCCAGGTGCTGGTATCTCCAGCTACTCTGTGTTTCCAGGGCAGGCAGGGGCGTCTCTGAAGAGCTGTATGAAGGAAGCAGAGAGCCTCATCCCCCTAAGCAGGCACCACGAGACCCCCCTCTACCTGGGGGCCACCGCCGGAATGAGGCTGCTCAGGTACCTCTGGATGCAAAATGTTGTTTCGTAGGATAGCTGCAAGTATTATCCGTCGGATGATTGGTTGAGCCTTCTTGGGTGCGTGACCACTCCCTTAACAAAACACCAAACCAGGCAAACAATTTCCCTCGTCTCAGATCGGAAAGATTTCCACCAGATAGTACAGTCACAAAGTCAAAATTGGTTATATTGTAAAAATGTGTGAAAGCTTAAATTAGCTTTGGTCTTAATTTAAGGTTAGGGTTAGGAATAAGGTTAGCAATGTGGTTATGGTTAGGGTTAAGATTAGGTTTAGGTTTAAAAATCATATTTTAAGAATATAAATTGTAGAGGTAGGTATGTTTTCTGACTTTGTGGCTCTGGTAACTAGTGATGACAGATCAGAAATGAGTAGTAACGAACCACCAACTTCAATGACGCTGATCTTCAAATTATCCAGTGATCACCGCATTTAGGAGGAGAGCTGTAACTACTGACTGGCCAGAACCACTACTACCCAACGGTGTTTAGGAGGAGAGCTGTAACTACTGACTGGCCAAGCATTAACCACTACCACCCAATGGTGTTTAGGAGGAGAGATGTAACTACTGACTGGCCAGGCATTAACCACTAATACCCAATGGTGTTTAGGAGGAGAGATGTAACTACTGACTGGCCAGAACCACTACTACCCAACAGTGTTTAGGAGGAGAGATGTAACTACTGACTGGCCAGAACCACTACTACCCAACGTTGTTTAGGAGGAGAACTGTAACTACTGACTGGCCAGAACCACTACTACCCAACAGTGTTTAGGAGGAGATCTGTAACTACTGACTGGCCAGAACCACTACTACCCAACGGTGTTTAGGAGGAGAGATGTAACTACTGACTGGCCAGAACCACTACTACCCAACGTTGTTTAGGAGGAGAACTGTAACTACTGACTGGCCAGAACCACTACTACCCAACAGTGTTTAGGAGGAGATCTGTAACTACTGACTGTCCAGAACCACTACTACCCAACAGTGTTTAGGAGGAGATCTGTAACTACTGACTGGCCAGAACCACTACTACCCAACAGTGTTTAGGAGGAGAACTGTAACTACTGACTGTCCAGAACCACTACTACCCAACAGTGTTTAGGAGGAGAACTGTAACTACTGACTGGCCAGGCATTAACCACTACTACCCAACGGTGTTTAGGAGGAGAGCTGAAACTACTGACTGGCCAGAACCACTACTACCCAACAGTGTTTAGGAGGAGAACTGTAACTACTGACTGGCCAGAACCACTACTACCCAACAGTGTTTAGGAGGAGAACTGTAACTACTGACTGGCCAGAACCTCTACGACCCAACGGTGTTTAGGAGGAGAACTGTAACTACTGACTGGCCAGAACCACTAATACCCAATGGTGTTTAGGAGGAGAACTGTAACTACTGACTGGCCAGAACCACTACTACCCAACAGTGTTTAGGAGGAGAACTGTAACTACTGACTGGCCAGAACCACTAATACCCAATGGTGTTTAGGAGGAGAGCTGTAACTACTGACTGGCCAGGCATTAACCACTACTACCCAACGGTGTTTAGGAGAAGAACTGTAACTACTGACTGGCCAGAACCACTAATACCCAATGGTGTTTAGGAGGAGAGCTGTAACTACTGACTGGCCAGAACCACTACTACCCAACAGTGTTTAGGAGGAGAACTGTAACTACTGACTGGCCAGAACCACTACTACCCAACAGTGTTTAGGAGGAGAACTGTAACTACTGACTGGCCAGAACCACTACTACCCAACAGTGTTTAGGAGGAGAGCTGTAACTACTGACTGGCCAGGCATTAACCACTACTACCCAACGGTGTTTAGGAGAAGAACTGTAACTACTGACTGGCCAGAACCACTAATACCCAATGGTGTTTAGGAGGAGAGCTGTAACTACTGACTGGCCAGAACCACTACTACCCAACAGTGTTTAGGAGGAGAACTGTAACTACTGACTGGCCAGAACCACTACTACCCAACAGTGTTTAGGAGAAGAACTGTAACTACTGACTGGCCAGGCATTAACCACTACTACCCAATGGTGTTTAGGAGGAGAGCTTTAACTACTGACTGGCCAGGCATTAGCCACTACTACCCAATGGCGCTTAGGAAGAGAGCTGAAACTACTGACTGGCCAGACATTAGCCACTACTACCCAACTAATCCTGGATGACCTATTCTTTGACACATTTGGATAAACCTGCTTATATCAAGCAATAGACAGTTTGTGGAAAGGTAAAAATAACACAGTGAAACTCCACTGAACAAAAATATTAGTAAAATGTGTAAAGTGTTGGTCCAATGTTTCATGAGCTGAAATTAAAGATCCCTGAAATTTTCCATATGCACTAAAAGCTTATTTCTCTAAAATTGTGTGGACAAATTTGTTTCCATCTTTGTTAGTGAGCATTTCTCCTTTGCCAAGATAATCCATCTACCTGACAGATGTGGCATTTCAAGAAGTTGATTCAACAGCATGACAATTACACAGGTGTACCTTGTGCTGGGGACAATGAAAGGCCACTCTAAAATGTGCGGTTTTGTGACACAACACAATGCCACAGATGTCTCAGGGTTTTGAGGGAGCCTGCAATTGGCATGCTGAATGCAGGAATGTCCACCATAGCTGTTGCCAGAGAATTACATTTTCATTTCCCTAGCATAAGCCACCCTCATAGTCTTTTTAGAGAATTAGGCAGTACGTCCAACTGGCCTCACAACCGCAGACCACGTGTATGGCGTTGTTTGGGCGAGCGGTTTGCTGATGTCAACGTTGTGAATTAAGTGCCCCATGGTGGCAGTGGGGTTATGGTGTGGGAAGGCATAAGCTACGGACAGTGAACACAATTGCGTTTTATCAATGGCAATTTGAATGCAGAGAGATACCATGACGAGATCCTGAGGCCCATTGTCGTGCCATTCATCCACCGCCATCACCTCATGTTTCAGCACGATAATGCACGGCCCCGTGTCGCAAGGATCTGTACACAGTTCCTGGAAGTTGAAAATGTCCCAGTTCATCCATGGCCTGCATACTCACCAGACATGTCACCCATTGAGCATGTTCGTGATGCTCTGAATTGACGTGTAGGACAGCGTGTTCCAGTTCCCACCAATATCCAGCAACTTCGCACTGCCATTGAAGAGGGGTGGGACAACATTCCACAGGCCACAATCAACAGCCTGATCAACTCTATGTGAAGGAGATGTGTCCCGCTGCATGAGGCAAATCGTGATCACACCACACTGGTTTTCTAATCCATGTACCTACCATTTTTTAAGGCATCTGTGACCAACTGATGCATATCTTTATTCCCAGTTGTGAAAATCCATAGACCTAAAGTGACTGATGTCCTTATATGAACTGTAACTCAGTAAAATGTTAGAAATCGTTGCATGTTACGTTTATATTTTTGTTCAGTATAAAACAGCTTGTGAGGCTTTCATTAGTTTCCCAATGAATAAAGCTGAAGCTGGGTTTCCCAAGTCGTTTGGCGCTAACTGCTCATGCTGAACAGCCAGCTAAACAGACGGCTCTGCAGCCAGCTAAACAAATGGCTCTGCAGCCAGCTAAACAGACGGCTCTCCAGCCAGCTAAACAGACAGCTCTGCAGCCAGCTAAACAGACGGCTCTGCAGCCAGCTAAACAGACGGATCTGCAGCCAGCTAAACAGACGGATCTGCAGCCTATCAGTGTTATAGGGTAGCAACCAGCTAAACAGACGGCTCTGCAGCCAGCTAAACAGATGGCTCTGCAGCCTATCAGTGTTATTGGGTAGCAGCAAACTAAACAGATGGCTCTGCAGCAACTTAAACAGACGGTTCTGCAGCATATCAGTGTTATTGGGTAACAGCAAGCTAAACAGACGGCTCTGTAGCCTATCTGTGTTATTGGGTAGCAGCAAGCTAAACAGACGGCTCTACAGTCTATCTGTGTTATTGGGTAGCAGCAAGCTAAACAGACGGCTCTACAGCCTATCTGTGTTATTGGGTAGCAGCAAGCTAAACAGACGGCTCTGCAGCCTATCTGTGTTATTGGGTAGCAGCAAGCTAAACAGATGGCTCTGTAGCCTATCTGTGTTATTGGGTAGCAGCAAGCTAAACAGACGGCTCTACAGCCTATCTGTGTTATTGGGTAGCAGCAAGCTAAACAGACGGCTCTGCAGCCTATCTGTGTTATTGGGTAGCAGCAAGCTAAACAGACGGCTCTGCAGCCTATCTGTGTTATTGGGTAGCAGCCAGCTGGTCACTTTCAACCCAGCCCCTATTGAATACACAGTGGGATATGGATAAAGTTGCACTTCCTAGTGCTTCCACTAGATGTCAACCATCTTTAGAAACTCAAATGAGGCTTCTACTGTGTTGTGGAGTTGGATTGGAGCTCTTTGAGTCAGTGGTCTGGCAGAGAGCCAGGTACTGGTCATGTGCATTTCACTTGATAGCGACCTGCGTTCCATGGCTTCTCTACAGATATAGAAATTATCTGGTTGGAACTTTATTGAAGATTTATGATAACAACATCCTAAAGATCGATTCTATACTTAGTTTGACAAGTTTCTTCGACCTGTAATATAACTTTTTGAAGTTTTCGTCCGATGTTCGGATGGACCTGCACAAGCGTTTGGATTTGTGTACTAAACGTGCTAACAAAAGTAGCTACTTCGACATATATAATGGACATTATCGAACAAATCAAGCATTTATTGTGGAACTAGGATTCCTGGGAGTGCATTCTGATGAAGATCGTCAAAGGAAAGGGAATATTTATAATGTGATTTCTGATTTCTGTTGACTCCAACATGGCGGATAATTTTATTTATTTTCTGAGCGTCGTCTCAGATTATTGCATGGTTTTCTTTTTCCGTAAAGTTTTTTAAAATCTGACACAGCGGTTGCATTAAGGAGAGGTACATCTATATTTCCAAGTCTAACAATTGTATTTATCGACATTTATAATGAGTATTTCTGTAAAATGATGTGGCTCTCTGCATTATCACCGAATGTTTTTGGAACTAATGAACGTAACGCGCCAATGTATACAGAGATTTTTTTTATATAAATATGAACTTTATCAAACAAAACATACATGTATTGTGTAACATGAAGTCCTATAAGTGTCATCTGATGAAGATCATCAAAGGTTAGTGATTAATTTTATCTCTATTTGTGCTTTTTGTGACTCCTCTCTTTGGCTGGAAAAAAATGGCTGTGTTTTTCTGTGAGTTGGTGGTGACCTAAAATAATCGTTTGTGGTGCTTTCGCTGTAAAGCCTATTTGAAATCGGACACTGTGGTGGGATTAATAACAAGATTACCTTTAAAATGGTATAAGATACATACATGTATGTTTGAGGAATTTTAATTATGAGATTTCTGTTGTTTAGAATTTGGCGCCCTGCATTCACTGGCTGTTGTCATATCGATCCCGTTAATGGGATTGCATCCCAAAGAAAAAAGCCAGTGAGGGAGATATGAGTCTCCAGTGATTTTTTTGCAGTTCGTTCCAGTCATTGGCAGCATTAGACACTAACCAGGAATTTCTGAAAACGCTGGACGCTAATGAGGAAGTTAATTTGACAACACTTGACAATAACTAGGAAGTTTTTCCAAAAACACTAGATACTAACCAGAAAGTTAACATGAAAACACTGGGCAACAACAAGGAAGTTACTGGACAATAACCAGGAAGTTAATATAAAAACACTGGATAATAACTAGGAGGTTATTATGAAAAGAATAGACACTAACCAGGAAATGATTAGGAAAACACTGAACACCAACTAGAAAGTTACTGGACACTAACTAGAAAGTTAATAAGCTAACCATGCAGTTATTATAAAAACACTAGGCACTAACCAAGAAGTTATTATGAAAACATTAGACACTAACCAGGAAGTTAAAATTAAAAACATGGACACTGATCAGGAAGTCATTATGAAAACACTGTACACTAATCAGAAAGTAAAAATGAAAACACTGGACTTACCAAAAGGGGTGTGTGTGTGTGTGTAGGATGGAGAACCAGAGTTTGTCTGATCAGGTGCTTTGGTCAGTAGAGGAGGTGTTGCGGTCCTCTCCGTTCTCCTATCAGGGCGCTCGCATCATCACAGGCCAGGAGGAGGGAGCCTTCGGCTGGGTCACTGTTAACTACCTGAGTGACCGACTGAAACAGGTGAGAACATTCTCTTTCGTGTTTAAACACTGCTCATCCATAATGTTTGCACCCCAGTAACGAATGCAGGGTATGGCTGGAAAACGTACCTCATTCCAGGGATGGAAGATGTAGCAGTACTCCACATTATCCCATTATCCAAAATGACAAAACAAAATTAAACGCTGCTAGTTTTAAAATTAAAGCGCTTTTTTCATCTTCATTCTAGACTAATATTAAAACAGCCCATGTAAATAATAAAATACTGTCAAGGAGGTGTGTAAACAGAACTCCTTAAAAATGTGGCAAGAACAGAAGTTGGGGTATGGAGGAGACAAAATACTGGTACCTACATATAAAACATGTTGCTTTACACTGTAATTGTTCATACAAACAAAACTAAACTGCCACTTATTAAAAGGAATGGAATAGTTTTCCATATTTCATCTGTATTAACTGTGTTGGGGGCTGGCTAAGAACAAAGTTCATCTCAGAATGTTGCTTGTGGGGAAAGGGTCTGAATACTTAACAAAATGCCCTGTATCTTACCCAAGAAAAGCCTAAGAGCGAATTAAACTGCCCCTTTATCTCTGTAGGCAAGCTATCTGATGCTGTCTGGTCATAAAGAGTATGACATTGTTGCCGCCCATAGTGTTGAATGAAAGGGAAGACAGCTTGGATTTGACATCACAACCATCAAATCGCATTGAGAGCATACGTCATTGACAGAAACAACTTGAATTGTTGCATCTCGTTGTGTTGTTGTCCTGTGATGGCTGGCTAGCTAGCTAGCTAAAATTGTCCCTTTCCTAAATTAGCCATGGATGGAGATAGGGATATGGACTTGTGGTTTTACTTAGTTCTCTGTACTGGCCAATGATTATAACTGCGACTCTGATCCAACCATTAATTCACACATTGCTGTGCCCCCCTGGCCTGAGAGGATGGAAGTTCAATATGTAGCTAGATGTAGAAGGCTAATGTTAACTAGATAACGTTGGCCATGAAAGGAAGTTAGGCTAGCAAGCAAGCAATTTAGCCAGGTAGCCTAGAACAACAACACATAAAACTGTGTACTGTATGACAGAGTGATAGACTGTTTAGTCAACATGAGAGGAGGGTGGTGTTTCTCTACCAGTAGGGTGAGTCAACATGAGAGGAGGGTGGTGTTTCTCTACCAGTAGGGCGAGTCAACATGAGAGGAGGGTGGTGTTTATCTACCAGTAGGGTGAGTCAACATGACAGAGAGGAGGGTGGTGTTTCTCTACCAGTAGGGTGAGTCAACATGACAGAGAGGAGGGTGGTGTTTCTCTACCAGTAGGGTGAGTCAACATGACAGAGAGGAGGGTGGTGTTTCTCTACCAGTAGGGTGAGTCAACATGACAGAGAGGAGGATGGTGTTTCTCTACCAGTAGGTTGAGTCAACATGACAGAGAGGAGGGTGGTGTTTCTCTACCAGTAGGGTGAGTCAACATGACAGAGAGGAGGGTGGTGTTTCTCTACCAGTAGGGTGAGTCAACATGACAGAGAGGAGGGTGGTGTTTCTCTACCAGTAGGGTGAGTCAACATGACAGAGAGGAGGATGGTGTTTCTCTACCAGTAGGTTGAGTCAACATGACAGAGAGGAGGGTGGTGTTTCTCTACCAGTAGGGTGAGTCAACATGACAGAGACGAGGGTGGTGTTTCTCTACCAGTAGGTTGAGTCAACATGAGAGGAGGGTGGTGTTACTCTACCAGTAGGGTGAGTCAACATGACAGAGAGGAGGATGGTGTTTCTCTACCAGTAGGGTGAGTCAACATGACAGAGAGGAGGGTGGTGTTTCTCTACAAGTAGGGTGAGTCAACATGACAGAGAGGAGGATGGTGTTTCTCTACCAGTAGGGTGAGTCAACATGACAGAGAGGAGGGTGGTGTTTCTCTACCAGTAGGGTGAGTCAACATGACAGAGAGGAGGGTGGTGTTTCTCTACCAGTAGGGTGATTCAACATGACAGAGAGGAGGGTGGTGTTTCTCTACCAGTAGGGTGAGTCAACATGACAGAGAGGAGGGTGGTGTTTCTCTACCAGTAGGGTGAGTCAACATGACAGAGAGGAGGATGGTGTTTCTCTACCAGTAGGGTGAGTCAACATGACAGAGAGGAGGGTGGTGTTTCTCTACCAGTAGGGTGATTCAACATGACAGAGAGGAGGGTGGTGTTTCTCTACCAGTAGGGTGAGTCAACATGACAGAGAGGAGGGTGGTGTTTCTCTACCAGTAGGGTGAGTCAACATGACAGAGAGGAGGATGGTGTTTCTCTACCAGTAGGGTGAGTCAACATGACAGAGAGGAGGATGGTGTTTCTCTACCAGTAGGGTGAGTCAACATGACAGAGAGGAGGGTGGTGTTTCTCTACCAGTAGGTTGAGTCAACATGACAGAGAGGAGGGTGGTGCTTCTCTACCAGTAGGGTGAGTCAACATGACAGAGAGGAGGATGGTGTTTCTCTACCAGTAGGTTGAGTCAACATGACAGAGAGGAGGGTGGTGTTTCTCTACCAGTAGGGTGAGTCAACATGACAGAGAGGAGGGTGGTGTTTCTCTACCAGTAGGGTGAGTCAACATGACAGAGAGGAGGATGGTGTTTCTCTACCAGTAGGTTGAGTCAACATGACAGAGAGGAGGGTGGTGTTTCTCTACCAGTAGGGTGAGTCAACATGACAGAGAGGAGGGTGGTGTTTCTCTACCAGTAGGTTGAGTCAACATGACAGAGAGGAGGGTGGTGCTTCTCTACCAGTAGGGTGAGTCTTATTGTCTTATTGTCTACCAGTAGGGTGAGTCTTATTGTCTCGGCCTTTAGGCCACGGTCACAAGGCATATGAACTAACAGGTTATAGAGCAAACTGTGTGTGTGTGTGTGTGTGTGTGTGTGTGTGTGTGTGTGTGTGTGTGTGTGTGTTGCAGGGCTCAGGGACCACCGGAGCTCTTGACCTGGGCGGAGCCTCCACTCAGATCAGCTTTGTAGCCAATCAGGATGTGGCGGAGGAATCGGCGGAGAACGCTGTGACCTTCCGTCTGTATGGAAATGACTACTTCCTCTACACACACAGTTTCCTGTGCTACGGGAAAGACCAAGCGCTCAAACTGGCGCTTGCTCAGCAGACTCAGGTAATCTTGACCCCAGACCTCTAATCCTGATGTTTACCTTTGATCCCTGGCTCATAACTCTGTGTGTCTGTCTGTGTTTCTGTCTGTCTGTGTCTGTCTGTCTGTCTGTCAGTCTGGGGACAGCTCAGTGCTAGACCCGTGTTTCCACCCAGGTTATAGTGTTGATCGAAGCTACTTTAGCGTGTACTCCAGCCCATGCGTCATGGCTGGGAAACCCCTCGTCTCCAGGGACAGTTTCACTCACGTAGGAGCAGGAAACGCATCATTGTGCCAGGAAGTAGTCAGAAGAATCTTCAACTTCAGTAGCTGCAGCTTCAGTCGCTGTTCTTTCAACAGGGTCTACCAGCCACCACTACAGGGGCCGTTTGGGGTGAGCTTAACTTTTACCCTAACCCTACATTCTTAGAAAAAAGGGTTCCAAAATGTTTTTTTCGGCTGTCCCTATAGGATAACCCTTTTTGGTTTCAGGTAGAACCTTCATGGAACCCAAAAGGGTTATACCTGGAACCAAAAAGGGTTCTTCAATGGGCACCTTCAACAGGGTCTTGTAAACCCCTGGTAACCCCTTCTGGGATTGAATGCAGAACACTTCTTAGTGATGAGAATGACAAGTTGTGAGAAAATTCTCAGAATCATCTGTCTTTTTAATTTAGCTGTCTCTTTCTGTATCTCTCTTTGTCTCTCTCTCCCTCTCTCTGTCTCTCTCTCCCTGTTTCTGTCTCTCTCGGTCTGTCTCTTCTCTCTCCCTCCCTGTCTGTCTCTTCTTTCTGTCTCTCGCTCTCTGTCTCTCTCTCTCCTTCTCTTTCTGTCTCTCTCTGTCTCTTCTCTCCCTCTTTATTTCTCTCTTGTCTCCTCTCTCCCTCCCTTTATTTCTCTCGTCTCACTTTTCTCTCTCCTCTTTCTTCTCTTCTCCTCTCTCTTCTCTGTCTCTCTCCTCTCTGTCTCTCTCTCAGGCATTCTCAGCATTCTACTTTGTGATGAACTTTCTGAACTTGACATCAGGCTCTCTGGAAAGCAGCAGGGAGAAGCTGGAGCGCTACTGTTCTAGACCCTGGACCCAGGTATATACACACACACACATGCTACTGTTCTAGACCCTGGACCCAGGTATATACACACACACATGCTACTGTTCTAGACCCTGGACCCAGGTATATACACACACACACACACACACACACACATGCTTACTGTTCTACACCCTGGACCCAGGTATATACACACACACATGCTTACACATAATAAGACACGCACTCTACAGACACATGGGTTTTGTGTTGTAAATATGTGGTAGTAGAGTAGTGGCCTGAGGGAACACACGTAATGTGACAATTTTTTAAATGAAATATAAGGTTTTGTAATATTTTAAATTGTATATAACTACCGTAATGTTGCTGGACCCCAGGAAGAGTAGCTGCGGCCTTGGCAGGAACTAATGGGGATCCATAATAAACCCCAGGAAGAGTAGCTGCTGCCTTGGCAGGAACTAATGGGGATCCATAATAAACCCCAGGAAGAGTAGCTGCTGCCTTGGCAGGAACTAATGGGGATCCATAATAAACCCCAGGAAGAGTAGCTGCTGCCTTGACAGGAACTAATGGGGATCCATAATAAACCCCAGGAAGAGTAGCTGCTGCCTTGGCAGGAACTAATGGGCATCCATAATAAACCCCAGGAAGAGTAGCGGCTGCCTTGACAGGAACTAATGGGGATCCATAATAAACCCCAGGAAGTGTAGCTGCTGCCTTGGCAGGAACTAATGGGGATCCATAATAAACCCCAGGAAGTGTAGCTGCTGCCTTGGCAGGAACTAATGGGGATCCATAATAAACCCCAGGAAGAGTAGCTGCTGCCTTGGCAGGAACTAATGGGGATCCATAATAAACACCAGGAAGAGTAGCTGCTACCTCGGCAGGAACTAATGGGGATCCATAATAAACCCCAGGAAGAGTAGCTGCTGCCTTGACAGGAACTAATGGGGATCCATAATAAACCCCAGGAAGAGTAGCTGCTGCCTTGGCAGGAACTAATGGGGATCCATAATAAACCCCAGGAAGAGTAGCGGCTGCCTTGACAGGAACTAATGGGGATCCATAATAAACCCCAGGAAGTGTAGCTGCTGCCTTGGCAGGAACTAATGGGGATCCATAATAAACCCCAGGAAGTGTAGCTGCTGCCTTGGCAGGAACTAATGGGGATCCATAATAAACCCCAGGAAGAGTAGCTGCTGCCTTGGCAGGAACTAATGGGGATCCATAATAAACACCAGGAAGAGTAGCTGCTACCTCGGCAGGAACTAATGGGGATCCTTAATTAATACAAATACATACACATATAAGCACACATGCACTTTCTCCCAGTCACACTCCTCACTACACTCGATGTGTAATGTGTGTGTGCAGATCAAACAGCAGCACCCTGATGTGAAGGAGAAGTATCTGGCAGAGTATTGTTTCTCTGGGAGCTACATCCTGTCTCTACTGACTGACGGATACAACTTCACCTCAGATACATGGACAGACATCACGTTCATCAAGAAGGTCAGACACACACCTGGCAATATAAACAGGCCTGTATGAACATGTTATCTGTATTGATAGCTGGTGACTGTTAAGAGTTATGTTATGTTGTTAGTAGTTAAATATGCATTAATGTCACACTATCAGTCTTCAAGTTTCACTGTTTTATTGTCACGTGTACAAGTACAGTGAAATGCCTTTTGGGCTGTTTTCCCAACAATGCAGTAATCAATATCAGTATAGTACCACACAATAGACTAAAGTAGAACAAAAACACAGTAGAAATCAGAAGAACATGATAAAGAAAGTATACTATATGCAGGGTCAGTACCATATTAACAATGTGCAGAGATACTGGAGTGATGGAGGTAGATATGTATAGGGGTAAGGTGACTATATACAGGCTCAGTACCATATTAACAATGTACAGGGATACTGGAGTGATCGAGGTAGAAATTTATACCAAGATGGCATAGCAATCAGACGTCCTTTGTCCTCGGCTTGTCGTGTCCCGTGTATATATATATTTACATCTTTATTCGCATATCTTTTATATATTTTCTTTTCCAAAAACTCAACTTCAAAACACTCTCCTGCTCCACTCCAGCAGGTATATTTCACTGGTCACCCCCAAAGTCAATTCCTCCTTTGGCCTCCTTTCCTTCCAGTTCTCTGCTGCCAATGACTGGAACGAATTGCAAAAATCACTGAAGCTGGAGTCTTATATCTCCCTCACTAACTTTAATTAAGCATCAGTTGTCAGAGCAGCTAACCGTTCATTGCACCTGTACACAGCCCATCTGTAGCCCACCCAACTACCTCATCCCCATATTGTTCTTTATTTTTTGCTCATTTGCACCCCAGTATCTCTACTTGCACATTCATCTTCTGCACATCTATCACTCCAGTGTTCAATTGCTAAATTGTAATTATTTCGCCACTATGGCCTATTTATTGCCTTACCTCCCTAATCTTACTACATTTGCACACACTGTACGTACGTTTGTTTATCTCGTGTAACTCTGTTGTTTGTGTCGCACTGCTTTGCTTTATCTTGGCCGGGTCGCAGTTGTAAATGAGAACTTGTTCTCAACTGTCCTACCTGGTTAAATAATCAACTCAAATTTCAAATCAAATCACATTTATTTATATAGCCCTTCGTACATCAGCTGATATCTCAAAGTGCTGTACAGAAACCCAGCCTAAAACCCCAAACAGCAAGCAATGCAGGTGTAGAAGCACGGTGGCTAGGAAAAACTCCCTAGAAAGGCCAAAACCTAGGAAGAAACCTAGAGAGGAACCAGGCTATGTGGGGTGGTCAGTCCTCTTCTGGCTGTGCCGGGTGGAGATTATAACAGAACATGGCCAAGATGTTCAAATGTTCATAAATGACCAGCATGGTCGAATAATAATAAGGCAGAACAGTTTAAACTGGAGCAGCAGCACGGTCAGGTGGACTGGGGACAGCAAGGAGTCATCATGTCAGGTATTCCTGGGGCATGGTCCTAGGGCTCAGGTCCTCCTGAGAGAGAGAAAGAAAGAGAGAATTAGAGAGAGCATATGTGGGATGGCCAGTCCTCTTTTGGCTGTGCCGGGTGGAGATTAAATAAAGGTTCAATTAAAAAAACACAGGTACACCTTGTGCTGGGGAGAATAAAAGACCAATCTAAAATATGCAGTTTTGCCACACAACACAATGCCACAGATGTCTCAAGTTTTGAGGAAGCGTGCAATTGGCATGCGACTGCAGGAATGTCCACCAGAGCTGTTGCCAGATAATTGAATGTTAATTTCAAATCAAAATCATCAAATCAAATCAAATTTTATTTGTCACATACACATGGTTAGCAGATGTTAATGCGAGTGTAGCAAAATGCTTGTGCTTCTAGTTCCGACAATGCAGTAATATCCAACAAGTAATCTAACCTAACAATTTCACAACAACTACCTTATACACAGTGTAAAGGAATGAATAAGAATATGTACATAAAAATATATGAATGAGTGACGGCCGAACGGCATAGGCAAGATGCAGTAGATGGTATACAGTATATACAGAGTACAGTATACACATATGAGATGAGTAATGTAGGTTATGTAAACATTATATAAAGTAGCATTGTTTAAAGTGGCTAGTGATACATTTATTACATCAATTTTTTATCATTAAAGTGGCTGGAGTTGAGTCAGCATGTTGGCAGCAGGCACTCAATGTTAGTGATGGCTGTTTAACAGTCTGATGGCCTTGAGATAGAAGCTGTTTTTCAGTCTCTCGGTCCACGCTATGATGCACTTGTACTGACCTCGCCTTCTTGATGATAGCGGGGTGAACAGGCAGTGGCTCGGGTTGTTGTTGTCCTTGATGACTTGTCTTGATGACTCTTTTTGGCCTTTCTGTGACATCGGGTGGTGTAGGTGTCCTAGAGGGCAGGTAGTTTGTGATGCGTTGTGAAGACCTCACTACCCTCTGGAGAGCCTTCGGTTGTGGGCGGAACAGTTGCCGTACCAGGCGGTGATACAGCCCGACAGGATGCTCTCGATTGTGCATCTGTAAACGTTTGTGGGTGTTTTTGGTGACAAGCCAAATTTCTTCAGCCTTCTGAGGTTGAAGAGGCGCTGCTGAGCCTTCTTCACCACGCTGTCTGTGTGGGTGGACCATTTCAGTTTGTCCGTGATGTGTACGCCAAGGAACTTAAAACTTTCCACCCTCTCCACTACTGTCCCGTCGATGTGGATAGGGGGCTGCTCCCTCTGCTGTTTCCTGAAGTCCACAACCATCTCTTTTGTTTTGTTGACATTGAGTGTTAGGTTATTTCCTGACACCACACTCCGAGGGCCCTCACCTTCTCCCTGTAGGCCGCATCGTCGTTGTTGATAATCAAGCCTACCACTGTAGTGTCGTCTGCAAACTTGATGATTGAGTTGGAGGCGTGCATGGCCACGCAGTCATGGGTGAACATACAGGAGAGTACAGGAGAGGGCTGAGAACGTATCCTTGTGGTGCCCCATTTTTGAGGATCAGCGGGGTGGAGATGTTGTTACCTACCCTCACCACCTGGGGGCGGCCAGTCAGGAAGTCCAGGACCCAGTTGCACAGGGCGGGGTCGAGACCCAGAGCTTAATGACGTGTTTGTAGGGTACTATGGTGTTAAATGCTGAGCTGTGGTCGATGAACAGCATTCTTACATAGGTATTCCTCTTGTCCAGATGGGTTAGGGCAGTGTCCAGTGTGATTGCGATTGTGTCGTCTGTGGACCTATTGGGGCGGTAAGCAAATTAGAGTGGGTCTAGGGTGTCAGGTAAAGGTGGAGGTGATATGGTCCTTGACTAGTCTCTCAAAGCACTTCATGATGACGGAAGTGAGTGCTTGTCATTTAGCTCAGTTACCGTCGCTTTCTTGGGAACAGGAACAATGGTGGCCCTCTTGAAGCATGTGGGAACAGCAGACTGGGACAAGGATTGATTGAATATGTCCGTAAACACACCAGCCAGCACCAGGACGCGGCTCGGGATGCCGTCTGGGCCGGCAGCCTTGCAAGGGTTAACACGTTTAAATGTTTTACTCACATTGGCTGCAGTGAAGGATAGCCTGCAAGTTTTTGTAGCGGGACATGACAGTGGCACTGTATTTCCCTCAAAGCGAGCAAAGAAGTTTTCCAGTTTGTCTGGGAGTAAGACATCCTGGTACGCGACGGGGCCGGATTTCCTTTTGTAGTCCGTGATGGACTGTAGATCCTGCCACATACCTCTCGTGTCTGAGCCGTTGAATTGCGACTCTACTTTGTCTCTATACTGACGCTTAGCTTGTTTTATTGCCTTGCGGAGGGAATAGCTACACTGTTTGTATCCGGTCATGTTTCCGGTCACCTTGCCATGATTAAAAGCAGTGGTTCGCACTTTCAGTTTTGCGCGAATGCTGCCTTCAATCCACGGTTTCTGGTTGGGGAATGTTTTAATACACGCTGTGGGTACAACATCACCGATGCCCTTGCTAATAAAGTCCCTCACCAAATTAGCGTATTCATCAGTGTTGTTGTTCGACGCTATGCGAAATATATCCCAGTCCACATTATCGAAGCAATCTTGAAGCGTGGAATCCGATTGGTCAGACCAGCGTTGAACAGACCTGGCGCTTCCTCTTTTAGTTTTAGTCTATAGGCTGGGAGCAACAAAATGGAGTCGTGGTCAGATTTTCCAAAAGGAGGGCAGGGGAGGGCTTTATATGCGCCACAGAAGTTAGAATAACAACGATCCAGGGTTTTGCCAGCCCGTGTTGCGCATTCGATATGCTGATAAAAATGTAGGGATCCTTGTTTTCAGATCAGCCTTGTTAAAATCCCCAGCTACAATAAATGCAGTCTCAGGATATGTGGTTTCCAGTTTACATAGAGTCAAATGAAGTTCTTTCAGGGCCGTCGAAGTGTCTGCTTGGGGGGGGGGGGGGGGGGGGGTATACACGACTGTGATTATGATCAAAGAGAATTCTCTTGGTAGATAATGTGGTCGGCATTTGATTGTAAGGAATTCTAAGTCAGATGAACAAAAGGACTTAAGTTCCTGTATGTTGTTATGATCACACCACGACTCGTTAATCATAAGGCATACCCCCCTGCCCTTCTTACCAGAGAGATGTTTGTTTCTGTCAGCGCGGTGCGTGAAGAAACCAGGTGGCTGTACTGACTCTGATAACGTATCCAGAGTGAGCCATGTTTCCGTGAAACAAAGAACGTTAGTCTCTGATGTCTCTCTGGAAGGCAACCTTGCTCGGATTTCGTTTACCTTGTTGTCAAGTGACTGGACATTGGCGAGTAGTATGCTCGGGAGCGGTGCGCGATTTTCCTGACCAGAAGACCGCTCCGTCAGCCCCTTCTGCGGCGCCGTTGTTTTGGGTCGCCGGCTGGGATCCTATCCATTGTCCTGGGTGGCGGACCAAACAGAGCATCCGCTTTGTGAAAGTTGTATTCCTGGTCGTAATGTTGGTGAGTTGACGTTGCTCTTATATCAAATAGTTCCTCCCGACAGTATGTAATAAAACCTAAGATTTCCTGGGGTTGCAATGTAAGAAATAACACATTAAAAAAATATGCGAAGCGAGGTGGCCGTCTCTGTCGGCGCCAGAAGTCATAACTCCATCATTTCTCTAACATAAGCTGCCTTCGTCGTTTTCAAGGATTTGGCAGTACGTCCGGCCTCACAACCGCAGACCACATGTATGGCGTCACATGGACGAGCGGTTTGCTGATGTCAACGTTGTGAACAGAGTGCCACATGGTGGTGGTGGAGTTATGGTGTAAGCAGGTATAAGCTACGGACAGCGAACACAATTGCATTTATCAATGGCAATTTGAATGCAGAGATACCGTGACGAGTTCCTGAGGCCCATGGAACATCACCTCATATTTCAGCATGATAAAGCACCACCTCATGTCGCAAGGAACTGTACACAGTTCCTAGAAGCTGAAAATGTCCTAGTTCTTCCCTGGCCTACATACTCACCAGACATGTCACCCATTAAGCATGTTTGGGATGCTCTGGATCGACGTGTACGACAGCATGTTCCAGTTCCCGACAAATATACAACATCTTTGCACAGCCATCGAAGATGAGTGGGACCACATTCCACAGGCCACAATCCCTGATCAACTCTATGTGAAGGAGATGTGTCACGCTGTATGAGGCAGATGGCGGTCACATCAGGTACTGACTGGTTTTCTGATCCTCTTCCCTACCCTTTCTTATTAAGGTATCTTTGACCAACAGATGCATATCTGTACTCCCAGTTATGTGAAATCCATAGATTAGGGACTAATGAATTCATTAATTATATGAACTGTAACTCAGTAAAATCTTTGAAATTGTTGCATGTTGCATTTATATTTCTGTTCAGCATTTATCCTGAATCTGGTAATGAATGGTGTGGCTGTTGAACAAGTTGAGGAGACTAAATTACTTGGGGTTACCTTAGATTTAATCTTTTGACCATGATAGTTTACAATGGTTGTAAAGATGGGGCAGTGGTCTAGGGTGGCGCAGTGGTCTAGGGCATCGCAGCGCTAGCTGTACCACCAGAGATTCTGGGATCTCGCCCAGGCTCTGTCGCAGCCGGCTGCGACCGGGAGGTCCATGGGGCGGCACACAATTGGCCTAACGTCGTCCGGGTTTGCGAGGGTTTGGTCGGTAGTGATATCCTTGTCTCATCGCCCACTAGCGACTCTTGTGGTGGGCCAGGCGCAGTGCACGCTAACCAGGTCGCCAGGTGCACAGTGTTTCCTCCAACACATTGGTGCGGCTGGCTTCCGGGTTGGATGCGTGCTGTGTTAAGAAGCAGTGCAGCTTGGTTTGGTTGTGTTTCGGAGGATGCATGGCTTTCGACCTTCATCTCCCGAGCCCGTACGGGAGTTGTAGCGATGAGACAAGATAGTAACTATTAACGATTGGATACCACGAAATTAGGGCGAAATGGGGACTAAAAAATAAATTTAAAAAAGATGCTCAGATTTCTTGACACCACACTCCTAAAGCAGGTCCTGCGGCCTCTAGTTTGATCTTATCTTGATTATTGTCCAGTCATGTGGTCAAGTGCTCCAAAGAAACACCTAGTTAAGCTGTAGCTGGCCCAGAACAAAGGCACGTCTTGCTCTTCATTGTAATCAGAGGGCTGATATAAATACTATGCATGCCAGTCTCACTTGGCTCAGAGTTGAGGAGAGACTGACTGCATCACTTCTTCTTTTTATAAGAAACAATGTGTTGAAAATCCCAAATTGTTTGCATAATCAACTTACACACAGCTCTGACACACACACTTACCCCACCAGAGGTCTTTTGACAGTCCTCTTGTCACGCCCTGACCTGAGTATTCTTTGTTTTCTTTATATACACTGCTCAAAAAAATAAAGGGAACACTTAAACAACACAATGTAACTCCAAGTCAATCACACTTCTGTGAAATCAAACTGTCCACTTAGGAAGCAACACTGATTGACAATACATTTCACATGCTGTTGTGCAAATGGAATAGACAACAGGTGAAAATGATAGACATTTAGCAAGACACCTCCAATAAAGTAGTGGTTCTGCAGGTGGGGACCACAGACCACTTCTCAGTTCCTATGCTTCCTGGCTGATGTTTTGGTCACTTTTGAATGCTGGCGGTGCTTTGACTCTAGTGGTAGCATGAGACGGAGTCTACAACCCACACAAGTGGCTCAGCTAGTGCAGCTCATCCAGGATGGCACATCAATGCGAGATGTGGCAAGAAGGTTTGCTGTGTCTGTCAGCGTAGTGTCCAGAGCATGGAGGCGATACCAGGAGACAGGCCAGTACATCAGGAGACGTGGAGGAGGCCGTAGGAGGGCAACAACCCAGCAGCAGGACCGCTACCTCCGCCTTTGTGCAAGGAGGAGCACTGCCAGAGCCCTGCAAAATGACCTACAGCAGGCCACAAATGTGCATGTGTCTGCTCAAACGGTCAGAAACAGACTCCATGAGGGTGGTATGAGGGTCCGACGTCCACAGGTGGGGGTTGTGCTTACAGCCAAACACCATGCAGGACGTTAGGCATTTGCCAGAGAACACCAAGATTGGCAAATTCGCCACTGGCGCCCTGTGCTCTTCACAGATGAAAGCAGGTTCACACTGAGCACATGTGACAGACGTGACAGTCTGGAGACACCATGGAGAACATTCTGTTGCCTGCAACATCCTCCAGCATGACAGGTGTGGTGGTGGGTCAGTCATGGTGTGGGGTGGTATTTCTTTGGGGGGCCGCACAGCCCTCCATGTGCTCGCCAGAGGTAGCCTGACTGCCATTAGGTACCGAGATGAGATCCTCAGACCCCTTGTGAGACCATATGCTGGTGTGGTTGGCCCTGGGTTCCTCCTACTGCAAGACAATGCTAGACCTCATGTGGCTGGAGTGTGTCAGCAGTTCCTGCAAGAGGAAGGCATTGATGCTATGGACTGGCCCGCCCGTTCCCCAGACCTGAATCCAATTCAGCACACCTAGGACATCATGTCTTGCTCCATCCACCAACGCCACGTTGCACCACAGACTGTCCAGGAGTTGGCGGATGCTTTAGTCCAGGTCTGGGAGGAGATCCCTCAGGAGACCATCCGCCACCTCATCAGGAGCATGCCCAGGCATTGTAGGGAGGTCATACAGGCACGTGGAGGCCACACACACTACTGAGCCTCATTTTGACTTGTTTTAAGGACATTACATCAAAGTTGGATCAGCCTGTAGTGTGGTTTTCCACTTTGATTTTGAGTGTGACTCCAAATCCAGACCTCCATGGGTTGATACATTTGATTTCCATTGATAATTTGTGTGTGATTTTGTTGTCAGCACATTCAACTATGTAAAGAAAAAAGTATTTAACAAGAATATTTATTCATTCAGATCTAGGATGTGTTATTTTAGTGTTCCCTTTATTTTTTGGAGCAGTGTATTTTGGTTAGGTCAGGGTGTGACATGGGTGATGTATTTGTTTTGTACTGTCTAGGGGTTTTGTAGGTTTATGGGGTTGTTTACCATTGAGGTGTTTATGTATGTCTATGGTTGCCTAGATTGGTTCTCAATTAGAGGCAGTTGCCTGTGTCTGCACATTTAGATTATATAGCGTCACGTCGTTTGTTGTTTTGTAAGTTTGTTTCAGTGTTCTTTCTTCATTAAATATAGAACATGTATTCATATCACCCTGCGCCTTGGTCTCCTCACTACGACGATCGTGACACCTCTAATCCAGGACAAATTCCGTAAAGCGTACAGTATTATATAGAGCCCTTATTGCATGGAACTTCCTTTATATATACTTCCTCTATATAGGGAATAGGGCTCTGGTCAACAGTAGTGTTCTATATAGGGCTCTGGTCAACAAAATCAAATCAAATGTATTTATATAGCCCTTCGTACATCAGCTGATATCTAAAAGTGCTATACAGAATCCCAGCCTAAAACCCCAAACAGCAAGCAATGCAGGTGTAGAAGCACGGTGGCTAGGAAAAACTCCCTAGAAAGGCCAAAACCTAGGAAGAAACCTAGAGAGGAACCAGGCTATGTGGGGTGGCCAGTCCTCTTCTGGCTGTGCCGGGTGGAGATTATAACAGAACATGGCCAAGATGTTCAAATGTTCATA
The DNA here is from genome assembly GCF_013265735.2 of Oncorhynchus mykiss. Classification (NCBI taxonomy): domain Eukaryota; kingdom Metazoa; phylum Chordata; class Actinopteri; order Salmoniformes; family Salmonidae; genus Oncorhynchus; species Oncorhynchus mykiss. The sequence continues at coordinate 171,007 of NW_023493660.1, forward strand.
AATGACCAGCATGGTCGAATAATAATAAGGCAGAACAGTTGAAACTGGAGCAGCAGCACGGCCAGGTGGACTGGGGACAGCAAGGAGTCATCATGTCAGGTAGTCCTGAGGCATGGTCCTAGGGCTCAGGTCCTCAGAGAGAGAGAAAGAAAGAGAGAGTTAGAGAGAGCATATGTGGGATTCACACAGGACACTGAATAGGACAGGAGAAGTACTCCAGATATAACAAACTGACCCTAGCCCCCCGACACATAAACTAATGCAGCATAAATACTGGAGGCTGAGACAGGAGGGGTCAGGAGACACTGTGGCCCCATCCGAGGACACCCCCGGACAGGGCCAAACAGGAAGGATATAACCCCACCCAATTTGCCAAAGCACAGCCCCCACACCACTAGAGGGATATCTTCAACCACCAACTTACCATCCTGAGAAGAGGCTGAGTATAGCCCACAAAGATCTCCGCCACTGCACAACCCAAGGGGGGGCGCCAACCCAGACAGGATGACCACATCAGTGACTCAACCCACTCAGGTGACACACCCCTCCCAGGGACGGTATGAGAGAGCCCCAGTAAGCCAGTGACTCAGCCCCTGTAATAGAGTTAGAGGCAGAGAATCCCAGTGGAAAGAGGGGAACCGGCCAGGCAGAGACAGCAAGGGCGGTTCGTTGCTCCAGAGCCTTTCCGTTCACCTTCCCACTCCTGGGCCAGACTACACTCAATCATATGACCCACTGAAGAGATGAGTCTTCAGTAAAGACTTAAAAGGTTGAGACCGAGTTTGCGTCTCTGACATGGGTAGGCAGACCGTTCCATAAAAATGGAGCTCTATAGGAGAAAGCCCTGCCTCCAGCTGTTTGCTTAGAAATTCTAGGGACAATTAAATGAAATCAAATTTTATTTGTCACATACACATGGTTAGCAGATGTTAATGCGAGTGTAGCGAAATGCTTGTGCTTCACAATTAGGAGGCCTGCGTCTTGTGAACGTAGCGTACGTGTAGGTATGTACGGCAGGACCAAATCAGAGAGATAGGTAGGAGCAAGCCCATGTAATGCTTTGTAGGTTAGCAGTAAAACCTTGAAATCAGCCCTTGCTTTGACAGGAAGCCAGTGTAGGGAGGCTAGCACTGGAGTAATATGATACATTTTGTTGGTTCTAGTCAGGATTCTAGCAGCCGTATTTAGCACTAACTGAAGTTGATTTAGTGCCTTATCCGGGTAGCCGGAAAGTAGAGCATTGCAGTAGTCTAACCTAGAACTTACAAAAACATGGATTAATTTTTCTGCATCATTTTTGGACAGAAAGTTTCAGATTTTTGCAATGTTACGTAGATGGAAAAAAGCTGTCCTTGAAATGGTCTTGATATGTTCTTCAAAAGAGAGATCAGGATCCAGAGTAACGCCGAGGTCCTTCACAGTTTTATTTGAGACGACTGTACAACCATTAAGATTAATTGTCAGATTCAACAGAAGATCTCTTTGTTTCTTGGGACCTAGAACAAGCATCTCTGTTTTGTCCGAGTTTAAAAGTAGAAAGTTTGCAGCCATCCACTTCCTTATGTCTGAAACACATGCTTCTAGCGAGGGCAATTTTGGGGCTTCACCATGTTTCATTGAAATGTACAGCTAATGTGTCATCCGCATAGCAGTGAAAGTTAACATTATGTTTTCGAATGACATCCCCAAGAGGTCAAATGTATAGTGAAAACAATAGTGGTCCTAAAACGGAACCTTGAGGAACACCGAAATTTACAGTTGATTTGTCAGAGGACAAACCATTCACAGAGACAAACTGATATCTTTCCCGACAGATAAGATCTAAACCAGGCCAGAACTTGTCCGTGTAGACCAATTTGGGTTTCCAATCTCTCCAAAAGAATGTGGTGATCGATGGTATCAAAAGCAGCACTAAGGTCTAGGAGGACGAGGACAGATGCAGAGCCTCGTCATTTACCACCTTCACAAGTGCAGTCTCAGTGCTATGATGGGGTCTAAAACCAGACTGAAGCATTTCGTATACATTGTTTGTCTTCAGGAAGGCAGTGAGTTGCTGCGCAACAGCCTTTTCTAAAATGTTTGAGAGGAATGGAAGATTCGATATAGGCCGATAGTTTTTGATGTTTTCTGGGTCAAGGTTTGGCTTTTTCAAGAGAGGCTTTATTACTGCCACTTTTAGTGAGTTTGGTACACATCCGGTGGATAGAGAGCCGTTTATTATGTTCAACATAGGAGGGCCAAGCACAGGAAGCAGCTCTTTCAGTAGTTTAGTTGGAATAGGGTCCAGTATACAGCTTGATGTTTTAGAGGCCATGATTATTTTCATCATTGTGTCAGTAGTGCACCATACAGTAGTGCACCATACACACACTTACCCCACCAGAGGTCTTCTCACAGTCCTCTAATCCAGAACAAATTCCATAAAGCGTACAGTAATATATAGAGCCATAATTGCATCTCATATTGCTCAAATAAACAGAAAACCTGGTTTCAAAAAACAGATAAAGCAACACCTCATGGCGCAACGCCGCTCCCCTATTAGACCCAGATAGTTTGTGTGTATGTAGTGATATGTAGGCTGTGTGTGCCTTTTTTAAATTTATTTAGTTCTGTCCATGTAGTTCATGGTTTGTGTGGACCCCAGGAAGAGTAGCTGCTGCTTTTGCAACAGCTAATGGGGATCCTAATAAAATACCAAAATACCAATCATTTAGATTCAATATCATGACCTAAACAATGTTCTCTTGACTTTCTGAAATATATCTTCAACACTGACTGTGATGTGTGCGTGTGCGTGTGTGCTTGCGTGTGTGTGTGCGTGTGTGTAGATTTCAGGTAGTGATGCAGGTTGGACGTTGGGCTACATGCTGAATCTGACCAATATGATTCCAGCCGAGGCTCCAGACACTCCTCCTCTTCCTCACGTCGGCTACGTCACCCTCCTCTTCTTCATCTCTCTTCTCCTCTTCTTCCTCCTCTTCCTCTGTTTCCGATTCCTGAGGCCGCGCCGCAACTCCCAGACACAGATGATATAGACACGCTGGACACCATAAGGACACTGTGTGTGTGTGTGTGTGTGTGTGAACTATGTGAACATGATGTTTATAAAATGTATCTCATGTTGTCATGCTTCTTATTCTCCAGTAAAGTTCAGATGTATAAAACAAACTGTCATTTACTGTCTCTTTGAAAGAATGTTCAAATTAAATACTCACCTGACATATTCAAATGATGTAAAAATTACGGATTGACTATATGAACAGGTTTATAAAAGGTGTATAACAGGTTTATTACAGGTTTGTGTTGGCTATATGAACAGGTTTATAAAATATTTATAACAGGTTTATAACAGGATTATAACAGGTTTGTATTGACTATATGAACAGGTTTATAACAGGATTGTATTGACTATATGAACAGGTTTATAACAGGATTGTATTGACTATATGAACAGGTTTATAGCAGGTTTGTATTGACTATATGAACAGATTTTAACAGGTTTACAACAGGATTATAACAGGATTGTATTGACTATATGAACAGGTTTATAACAGGATTGTATTGACTATTTGAACAGGTTTATAGCAGGTTTGTATTGACTATATGAACAGATTTTAACAGGTTTATAATAGATTTACAACAGTTTTGTTTTGGCAGCTTTAGAGCAGGTTTGTACTGACTTCATAAGACGTTTATAATAGGTTTACAATGTGTTCATATTTTGTATGTGAACAGGTTTATAAGAGGTTTATTTTATTTATTATGGATCCCCATTAGTTCCTGACAAGGCAGCAGCTACTCTTCCTGGGGTTTAGTATGGATCCCCATTAGTTCCTGCTAAGGAAGCTGCTACTCTTCCTGGGGTTTATTATGGATCCCCATTAGTTCCTGCCAAGGCAGCAGCTACTCTTCCTGGGGTTTATTATGGATCCCCATTAGTTCCTGCCAAGTCAGCAGCTACTCTCCCTGCTACGGTATAGAACAGAAACATTACCTCATTCTCTGGAATGCTCTTTAGGTTTTTTCACCCAAAGACATCGTAAATCTCCTGTCAGCGTTATCTCCCAGAAGCCCACCCTCAGTAGAACACACAATAGTTAACAAAATACTATATTCTGTCAAATAAAACAACCCTTATAATGCAATACAGGTTTGTGTTGCCTTAATGAAGAGGTTTATAACAGGTTTGTATTGACTATATGAACAGGTTTATAACAGGTTTGTATTGACTTAATGAAGAGGTTTATAACAGGTTTGTATTGACTATATGAACAGGTTTATAACAGGTTTGTATTGACTATATGAACAGGTTTATAACAGGTTTGTATTGACTTTATGAACAGGTTTATAACAGGTTTGTATTGACTATATGAACAGGTTTATAACAGGATTGTATTGACTATATGAACAGGTTTATAACAGGTTTGTATTGACTATATGAACAGGTTTATAACAGGGTTTTATTGACTAAATGAACAGGTTTGTATTGACTATATGAACAGGTTTATAGCAGGTTTATAGCAGGTTTGTATTGACTATATGAACACCTTTACAACATGTTTATAATTGATTTATGAAATGTGTGTATTGCCTATACGAACAGGTTTATAACAGGTTTGTATTGACTATATGAACAGGTTTATAACAGGTTTGTATTGACTATATGAACAGGTTTATAACAGGTTTGTATTTACTATATGAACAGGTTCATAAACAGGTTTGTATTGACTATATGAGCAGGTTAAAACTTATTATGGCTCAAATCCTGTAGGTGTCTGTATGTCTCTCTGTTTCACTCTCTCTTTGTGTATTGACCTCTCTTTTGTTTGAGCACCTCCATATCACTTTGTCATCACCTGTGAGTATTGTTTTTGGTTATGGTGTTTGTTTGTTTGCTGGTGGGAAAAGGGGGAACCAAGACAAGTCGCCCATGGGCATACACTACCCGTAGGTAAACTTTGTTAAATACACTAGTTAGAACTGGGCGGACCACCCACTGTATTTTTGGTTAGTTAGTTAGCTGTTGTTGAAATAGGCTAGTCTAGCTTAGGGGTGTTTTGGATGCTTATTGGTCCTTTCGTTGGGTCTACCTCAGCCCCTTTTCCTGCTCCCCCCATTACCGTGTGTTTTCCAATAAACCCGGAGTTTGACGGTAGATTTCAGTAGTCGTGGTTATTTCGTTCTCACTTTGTCACTATTTTAAATTGCATGAGTCATCTTACGGGTCTCATTGCCATCCCCCCTAGACTGTCGGGCCAAAAGAGATTTGTAACATCTACCAATTATATGCATATCTTAGCTTCTGAGCCTGAGTAGCAGGCAGTTTACTTTGGGCACGTTTTTCATCCAGATGTGGAAATAGCACCCCCAAGCCTAGAGAAGTTGTTTAACAGTTTATAGGAGGTTTGTATTTACTTCATGAACAGGTTTATAACTGGTTTGTACTGACTATATGAACAGGTTTAGAACAGGATTGTAACAGATGTATAACAGGTTTATAACAGGGTTGTATTGACTATATGAACAGGTGTATAGCAGGTTTGTGTTGACTATATGTACAGGTTTATAACAGTTTTGTAACAGAGAAGATGTTTTTACTTTTGACTATATGAGCAGGTTTAGAACAGGTATGTATTGACTATATGAGCAGGTTAAAACTTATTATGGCTCAAATCCAGTTAACGGGATCGATTTGACAACATCCGGTGAAATGGCAGAGCACCAAATTCAAAAAAAATATTACAAATATTTAACTTTCAGGTTAACTTCTGGAGGGTGAAGTGGTGGAGGGAGGACTGGAGGAGGGTGAAGTGGTGGAGGGAGGACTGGAGGAGGGTAAAGTGGTGGAGGGAGGACGGTGAAGTGGTGGAGGGAGGACAGGAGGAGGGTGAAGTGGTTGAGGGAGGACGGTGAAGTGGTGGAGGGAGGACGGGAGGAGGGTGAAGTGGTGGAGGGAGGACGGGAGGAGGGTGAAGTGGTGGAGGGAGGACGGGAGGAGGGTGAAGTGGTGGAGGGAGGACGGGAGGAGGGTGAAGTGGTGCAGGGAGGACTGGAGGAGGGTGAAGTGGTGCAGGGAGGACTGGAGGAGGGTGAAGTGGTGCAGGGAGGACTGGAGGAGGGTGAAGTGGTCTAGGGAGGACTGGAGGAGGGTGAAGTGGTGCAGGGAGGACTGGAGGAGGGTGAAGTGGTGCAGGGAGGACTGGAGGAGGGTGAAGTGGTGGAGGGAGGACGGGAGGAGGGTGAAGTGGTGGAGGGAGGACTGGAGGAGGGTGAAGTGGTGGAGGGAGGACTGGAGGAGGGTGAAGTGGTGGAGGGAGGACTGGAGGATGGTGAATTGGTGCAGGGAGGACTGGAGGATGGTGAAGTGGTGCAGGGAGGACTGGAGGAGGGTGAAGTGGTGGAGGGAGGACTGGAGGAGGGTGAAGTGGTGGAGGGAGGACTGGAGGAGGGTGAAGTGGTGGAGGGAGGACTGGAGGAGGGTGAAGTGGTGGAGGGAGGACTGGAGGAGGGTGAAGTGGTGGAGGGAGGACTGGAGGAGGGTGAAGTGGTGGAGGGAGGACTGGAGGAGGGTGAAGTGGTGGAGGGAGGACTGGAGGATGGTGAATTGGTGCAGGGAGGACTGGAGGAGGGTGAAGTGGTGCAGGGAGGACTGGAGGAGGGTGAAGTGGTGGAGGGAGGACTGGAGGAGGGTGAAGTGGTGGAGGGAGGACTGGAGGAGGGTGAAGTGGTGGAGGGAGGACTGGAGGAGGGTGAAGTGGTGGAGGGAGGACTGGAGGAGGGTGAAGTGGTGGAGGGAGGACTGGAGGAGGGTGAAGTGGTGGAGGGAGGACGGGAGGAGGGTGAAGTGGAGGAGGGTGAAGTGGTGGAGGGAGGACTGGAGGAGGGTGAAGTGGTGGAGGGAGGACTGGAGGAGGGTGAAGTGGTGCAGGGAGGACTGGAGGAGGGTGAAGTGGTGTAGGGAGGACTGGAGGAGGGTGAAATGGTGGAGGGAGGACTGGAGGAGGGTTAAGTGGTGGAAGGAGGACAGGAGGAGGGTGAAGTGGTGGAAGGAGGACAGGAAGAGGGTGAAGTGGTGGAGGGAGGACTGAAGGAGGGTGAAGTGGTCTAGGGAGGACTGGAGGAGGGTGAAGTGGTGGAGGGAGGACTGGAGGAGGGTGAAGTTGTGCAGGGAGGACTGGAGGAGGGTGAAGTGGTGGAGGGAGGACTAGAGGAGGGTGAAGTGGTAGAAGGAGGACTGGAGGAGGGTGAAGTGGTCGAGGGAGGACTAGAGGAGGGTGAAGTGGTCGAGGGAGGACTGGAGGAGGGTGAAGTGGTCGAGGGAGGACTGGAGGAGGGTGAAGTGGTCGAGGGAGGACTGGAGGAGGGTGAAGTGGTCGAGGGAGGACTGGAGGAGGGTGAAGTGGTCGAGGGAGGACTGGAGGAGGGTGAATTGGTCGAGGGAGGACTGGAGGAGGGTGAATTGGTCGAGGGAGGACAGGAGGATGGTGAATTGGTCGAGGGAGGACTGGAGGAGGGTGAAGTGGTGGAGGGAGGACTGGAGGAGGGTGAAGTGGTGGAGGGAGGACTGGAGGAGGGTGAAGTGGTGGAGGGAGGACTGGAGGAGGGTGAAGTGGTGGAGGGAGGACTGGAGGAGGGTGAACTGGTGGAGGGAGGACTGGAGGAGGACGGAGGGGTGCAGCATTATCTCAGTATGAACAGATCTCAGTTATCTGGAAGAGATTGGGAGAAGAAAAACACAAAAAATGTACTTTACTGACGTGTGTGTGTGTCTGTGTGTTTGTGTAGGTGTGCATGTGTGTATGTATGTTTGTGTGGGTGTACGTGTGCGTCTGTGTATTTGTATGGGTGTATGTTCGTGTGTGTGTGTCACCTATCTGAGGTCAGAGAAGAGGATGTATGTGTGTGTGTGTGTGTGTGTGTGTGCCTCACCTCTACAGGTGTATCTGAGGTCAGAGAAGAGTGTGTGTGTGTGTGTGTGTGTGTGTGTGTGTGTGTGTGTGTGTGTGTGTGTGTGTGTACGTGTGTGTGTGTCTCACCTCTACAGGTGTATCTGAGGTCAGAGAAGAGGGTGTGTGTGTGTGTGTGTGTGTGTATGTACGTGTGTGTGTCTCACCTCTACAGGTGTATCTGAGGTCAGAGAAGAGGGTGTGTGTGTGTGTGTGTGAGAGAGTGTGCGTGTGTGTGCGTGTGTGTCTCACCTCTACAGGTGTATCTGAGGTCAGAGAAGAGGATGTGTTCTTGTGAGAAGACAAACAGTCCGAGTCTCCCTCCAGCCAGAGTTCTGTCATACACCGGCCCAGAGTCAGCTAGGATGGACCTGCCCTCAGACACCACTATCCTGCACACACACACACCCCGATTCAGCTGGAAGAGACACCATCAAACACCACTACTGCACATACACAAAGAGGTTAGATGCCAAAGTTCAGAGGTTAATTAGATACCTAATGAAGCCAGTATTGGGTAGGTGGATGAGGATAGGAGTAACTGTTGGGTTATAGTTAGTTAGGGTTAGTTAGGGTTAGAATTAGTTAGGGTTAGAGGTTAGAGTTAGTTAGGATTAGAGGTTAGAGTTAGTCAGGGTTAGAGCTAGTTAGGGTTAGAGTTAGTTAGGGTTAGGATTAGTTGGGGTTAGGATTAGTTAGGGTTAGGGTTAGTTAGGGCTAGAGTTAGTTAGGGTTAGAGGTTAGAGTTAGTTAGGGTTAGGTTTAGTTAGGGTTAGAGTTAGTTAGGGTTAGGTTGTTCGGTGGAGCAAACAGAGACACGGAGGAAGGCAGGAGAGAGAAGCTATGAGCAGCAGACCAAGACACGACTGTGGGCTTTGTTCCAAGCAGAATATCGTGCGGCTAGACCGACATTTCAAGTCTGTACATGCACTTAAGTCCGGTACTATGGAATGGACGAATGCTATGCAATCTAGCCGGGTTTCGACTGAGAGACAGCAGCCCGAATCAGGGCAGTATATGCAGCCTGACAACGGTGTTGAACCGCGGCTGGAGAACCCTGTGATTTTGCAGTGTTTTGAAAGTGAGTTGTCCGTGGAGCAGCAGCTGGTGGACGAGGGTGAGCAGTCAGCCGTGGTGGATCAGCAGCTGGTGGACGAGGGTGAGCAGTCAGCCGTGGTGGATCAGCAGCTGGTGGACGAGGGTGAGCAGTCAGCCGTGGTGGATCAGCAGCTGGTGGACGAGGGTGAGCAGTCAGCGGTGGTGGATCAGCAGCTGGGGGACGAGAGTGAGCAGGCGGCGGGTGCGTCGGCAGCGGTGCAGCCAACCAGTCAGGTCGGTAGTGAACCGTGCTCGGAACCGAGGGAGCAAAGCTGCGTAGTGGCGACTTCCACGGAGAGCGAGAGTGATGAAGACTGCGGCGTGCCGTCCAGAATTGAGGTTTGGAGTAATGCAATTTTGACTCAATATGAACACTATATTACGGGTAGAAACCCTTCAGTTAAACAAATTGACAATAGTCGCACAAGTATATCCCGAGTACGGGAATTCCTCCGCATTATGTCAGAGGGCAAGGCCGATGAAGGACTGTGTTTTCTGGATACTTACAGACGTGTCTGAGTGGTATGGCCAATGTGATGACCGTGGTTTGGCACCATCCACGTTAAAAATGTACCGAGCCGATGTTCGAACATTATCTTATTCAGTTCCGGCCAAATGGTATGCAAGCTAAGGTCAGTGGAATTCGAAAGATGTTACTCTGCTTGGCAAAGATGAACAGGGACTCGCGGCAGAGCCAGGCAACGCACAGGGCAAAATTTAGCAAACGCTGCAGGGTCGAGGTGCTCAGCGCTGCAGAGTTAAAATGCTTTGTTGAGCTAAGTAATCAAGCAATTCCTTCAGTTCTCAGTAGATTGGAGGTCAGAGCCACCTGCTCTGACAGGCGTAGGTTTGCAGCTCTCATGTCCACCCGGTTGGCCATATCTAATGGCACTCGACGATCCCCAGTCACCATGTTCAGTGAGAGTGATTTTACTGAAGTAACCCCGGAAGGTGGGGGTTATCAGATGTGCGTTGCGAGCCACAAAACAAACTATAGCTTCGGGGTGTGCAGAATTGTTATATGTGAGGAGGAATACACTTGGCTTAAACGATTCCATCAGATCAGGCCTCATCTGAGTGGAATGACCTCAGACACAGAACTCTTCTTTATCACATCCCGTGGTCAACCGTATGGTAAACTGTGTGATTATGTGGGCCAAATATTTGCAGAGTTTGGCATTGGAAGTAAAGTGACCGGTACAATTCGACGAAGTGTTGCCACATTGAACTTTAACTAAGGATCGGTTACAGACCGGGGAACTGTGGCTGACCATATGTGTCACTCTCTGGAAACGCAGGCACGGCACTACCGGTACCATAATTTGCCCAAAAATGCCAGCCGGGCCCGGACACTGATTGAGGGACAAATAAATCCATGATTAACTGATTAAATGAGGTATATTTGTTTGAAATTCACCCTCGTATTTGTGTCATTATGCATTAAAATGATTTAAAATGCGTTTCATTTTGGGTTACCAGGTGCCTATTTTCAATCACCAGTTGCAAATAAAACATAAATAAAAAATAAAAAAATTGAAATGTTTGGACTTTTCACAACTATTTTTGAAACCTCCATACATGTACCTTTGGCGCCCTCCAGTGAATTTTCCCCAGTAGTATGCTACTGCCATAGGGGGCATAGGGGGCATGGGTAAATGTATTTAGAACCGTATTTTTATTTTTGGGTTACCAGGAGCCTATTTTCAATCACCAGTTTCACAGAGGTATATCCTAATCCGCATCCACAAAAATATTTTAAACCTTCCATAAAGCACTCAGGACGGCCCCCATTGATAGAGGGCCGTAGTAGGGTGTTCCCATAGCGGGCATGGATATCTGGAACACTGGTAAATGCATATAGAACCGTGTTTCATTTTGGGTTACCAGGTGCCGATTTTCAATCACCAGGTGCACGGCTGTGACAATTTGGGACTAATTTTCAAAAAATTATTAAAAATACTTCCTGAAGGGCTAGAGGTCCCAAATTTCGGCTCATACCCTCTCTCGTGATGGGCAACAATTACACCATGTACAAAAAAAGTTATCCACAGGCACCTATGCGCCCTGTAACGTGCACTTTTTTCCCCAAAACGTAAAACACGATTTCCTATTAAAATGTTTCATACAAAAACGGTTTTAATTCAATGGAAATGCTCGTCTATCTGTGCCCTTTCGTGCAAAAAAAAACCCCATCCAGATTGGAGATGTACTTTTTGATTTATTCACGTTTTGGTGTACCTGAATTTGACCCCCAATGGCGCAGACACAGAAGCCCTATGAGGTTCAGGGCTTATGTCGATAATTTGGCCTGCCCGTTAATGACACACTCAGTGGCGGGTGGACCAGACAGGTACCGGCGCGAAATCAGAAACCTGGTTTTTGACAACAAGACTTCCATGTCCTAGAGAGACGGGGGTGGTGTCAAACTGCTCAGCCCGAATAGAAAATGAGTAATGGACATTGAGGGATATGAGCCCCTCGGAACCATGGTACTTTGGACCTTTTCCGCCGGAGACCGATTTGGTGGTTTGACCAGCCCCTTCGGCGCCCGATTTGTCCTAACTTTTGATCTATGTTTCCCAGCTTGGTGGTGGGAGGATATTGAGCTCTGGCCTGGGCAGGTGCTCTATCCTAGCTATTACCTTGTGGGTTTGGTTCATCAATGACCATGGTTCTGGTCCAATGAAGGTGCCCGTCCCTTTGGCGACCGATTGGTGGTTGTTTAGCCCCGGTGAGGGCTAGCTCTCCAGTCCAGTCCCACTCTTGGTTCACGGTGCGTCTCCATGGTTCTCCTCTGTTGTCCAGCCAGTGTAATTTCCTCTGACCGATTTGCATCCATTTTCCACTTGGGAGGGCCTCTATCGGCCGGCCTTTGGCTGGTGTTCTGATGGATTGTTCCTCCAGCCCCACGTGGATTGGCCTCTATCGGGGGAGCCCCTTTCAGAGATGATTGACCCCCTATTTCAATACACTCCAGCCGCGCACCGTTCGTGCGAGATCCAGCCAAACTGTCTGACCCAGTGGCCCTTCATTGGTGTTCCGGTGCGGGGAGCGACACGCCCAGGCTGCGAAGCATGTGGTGATGGTCATCCCGTAACGCATCGGTGCCAGAGACACATATTCTCAAACCCTGTCTTTAAAGTGGACCTACCCGGCTGACCCAAGCGGTCTGACCGAGGTTGTGGTTCTGTTTTTGCCCGGTTGATGGCGTTCCGAATGTACCCTCCAGCTAGACAAGAGACCTCTCGAGCGGCACCCCGGCACCTGTGGCCTCGGTCATGGGCAGTTCAAGGCCTCCCGCTGGGCGCACGGTGGATCGCACCAGGGCCTCCTCCCCTGACGGGATAGGACCGGTCCCTGGTTGTTCTTTGCTTAGTGCGACCAGGTACAACCTCTATGTTGTGGGTGGCTACCTGGTTGATCCTGCCAGTAGTATATGCTTGTCTAAAATATGAAGCCATGCAAGTCTAAGTACACACGGCCGGTAGAGTGAAACTGCGAATGGCTCATTAAATCAGTTCTGGTTCCTTTGATCGCTCCAACGTTACTTGGATAACTGTGGCAATTCTAGAGCTAATACATGCCAACGTGCGCTGACCTCCGGGGATGCGTGCATTTATCAGACCCAAAACCCATGCGGGCCAATCTCGGTTGCCCCGGCCGCTTTTGTGACTCTAGATAACTTTGAGCCGGTCGCGCGGCCTTTGTGGCGGAGACGTCTCATTTGAATGTCCGCCCTATCAACTTTCGATGGTACTTTCTGTGCCTACCATGGTTACCACGGGTAACGGGGAATCAGGGTTCGATTCCGGAGAGGGAGCCTGAAAAATGTCTACCACATCCAAGGAAGGCAGCAGGCGCGCAAATTACCCACTCCCGACTCGGTGAGGTAGTGACGAAAAATAACAATACAGGACTCTTTCGAGGCCCTGTAATTGGAATGAGTACACTTTAAATCCTTTAACGAGGATCCATTAACGAGGATCAAGTATGGTGCCAGCAGCAGCGGTAATTCCAGCTCCAATAGCGTATCTTAAAGCTCGTATCGGGATCGAGCGCCCAATCTTCTTTCGGGACGGAAGGCGTCTTCCTCTACCTTCATCCTTCAATACAAATGGGTTACCAGGTATACAGAAAAGGGAAAGAGTCCAGAGGCCCAGAGAGAGAGTGGGCAAGCGGACTAAGAAAGGTGGGTGCCCGGCTGGAAAGTACCACCGGCACCTGGTCACCCAGAGGCCAGAGGCCCAGAGAGAGAGTGGGCAAGCAGACTAAAAAAGGTGGGTGCCCGGCTGGAAAGTACCACCGGCACCTGGTAACCCCGAGTCCAGAGTCCATAGGCCCAGAGAGAGAGTGGGCAAGCAGACTAAAAAAGGTGGGTGCCCGCCTGGAAAGTACCACCAGCACTTGGTAACCCATTAGTGTGGCCTTAGGGTGACCAGGTGCACGACATCCGGTTTGGGTCAACAGGTGCACGGGGTTCGTAACAGCGCGGCTATATGCTTTATAGTCCGGGGAAGGGAGCTTAAGTGTGGGTGCCCTGGTTCACCTGATGTGCGAGGTTGTGGAGGTGGGGGGTGTATCCTGCTGGACTCATCCCCGGAAATATAGGGGTGTTACCCGGGTGATGAGTGAGGTCCTATAGGCCTTTATGTGTCCTCTCATGCCCGGAGAGAGGCCTGTTCCTGGATATTGAGTGATGAGGCCTGTAACCCGGATAGGGAGTTAAGGCCTTTATGCCTGTATGTGTCCTCTCATGCCCGGAGAGAGAGGCCTGTAACCCGGGTAGTGTGTGTGGGCCAATAGGCTTGTGTGTGTAAAGTCATGCCCAGATAGAGGCCTGTTCCTGGATATTGAGTGATGACCTTTAGGCCTGTATGTGTCCTCTCAAGCCCTATATGCATATGGAGGTACCAGGCCAGGGCAGTGGCTTTTGTCCCAGGCCAGGCCAGGGCAGTGGCTTTTTGGCCTTTTTGGGGTTAGGGTTAGAGTTATGGGTTGGAGGTTAAGTACCTTATGAAGCCGGTCTTGGGTCGGTGGATGAGGTGCCAGCGGTAGGCAGTGTAGTCCTTCCAGCCCATGTTGTTGGGGTCGTGCCACAGTGTGCGAACCTAAAGACCCACACACATAGGTTGTATGTACCTGCTGTATGGTGTTTCCTGCGTGTACCTGCTGTGTGGTGTTTCCTGTGTGTACCTCCTGTGTGGTGTTTCCTGTGTCTACCTGCTGTGTGTACCTGCTGTGTGGTGTTTCCTGTGTGCACCTGCTGGATGGTGTTTCCTGTGTGTACCTGCTGTGTGTACCTGCTGTGTGGTGTTTCCTGTGTGTACCTGCTGTATGGTGTTTCCTGTGTGTACCTGCTGTGTGGTGTTTCATGTGTGTACCTGCTGGATGGTGTTTCCTGTGTGTACCTGCTGTGTGGTGTTTCATGTGTGTACCTGCTGTGTGGTGTTTCATGTGTGTACCTGCTGTGTGGTGTTTCATGTGTGTACCTGCTGTGTGGTGTTTCCTGTGTGTACCTGCTGTGTGGTGTTTCATGTGTGTACCTGCTGTGTGGTGTTTCATGTGTGTACCTGCTGTGTGGTGTTTCCTGTGTGTACCTGCTGTATGGTGTTTCCTGTGTGTACCTGCTGTGTGGTGTTTCATGTGTGTACCTGCTGTGTGGTGTTTCATGTGTGTACCTGCTGTGTGGTGTTTCCTGTGTGTACCTGCTGTGTGGTGTTTCCTGTGTGTACCTGCTGTGTGGTGTTTCCTGTGTGTACCTGCTGTGTGGTATTTGCTGTGTGTACCTGCTGTATGGTGTTTCCTGTGTGTACCTGCTGTGTGGTGTTTCCTGTGTGTACCTGCTGTGTGCACCTGCTGTATGATGTTTCCTGTGTGTTCCTGCTGTGTGTACCTGCTGTGTGGTGTTTCTTGTGTGTACCTGCTGTATGGTGTTTCCTGTGTGTACCTGCTGTATAATGTTTCCTGTGTGTACATGCTGTGTGTACCTGCTGTGTGGTGTTTCCTGGGTGTACCTGCTGTGTGTACCTGCTGTGTGGTGTTTATTGTGTGTACCTGCTGTGTGGTGTTTCCTGTGTGTACCTGCTGTGTGGTGTTTCCTGTGTGTACCTGCTGTATGGTGTTTCCTGTGTGTAACTGCTATATGGTGTTTCCTGTGTGTACCTGCTGTGTGGTGTTTCCTGTGTGTACCTGCTGTGTGGTGTTTCCTGTGTGTACCTGCTGTGTGGTATTTGCTGTGTGTACCTGCTGTGGTGTTTCCTGTGTGTACCTGCTGTTTAGTGTTTCTTGTGTGTACCTGCTGCATAGTGTTTCCTGTGTGTACCTGCTGTGTGGTGTTTCCTGTGTGTACCTGCTGTATGGTGTTTCCTGTGTGTACCTGCTGTGTGTACCTGTTGTGTGTTGTTTCCTTTGTGTATCTGCTGTATGTTGTTTCCTGTGTGTACCTGCTTTGTAGTGTTTCCTGTGTGTACCTGCTGTGTGTACCTGCTGTGTGGTGTTTCCTGTGTGTACCTGCTGTGTGTACCTGTTGTGTGTTGTTTCCTTTGTGTACCTGCTGTATGTTGTTTCCTGTGTGTACCTGCTTTGTAGTGTTTCCTGTGTGTACCTGCTGTGTGGTGTTTCCTGTGAGTACCTGCTGTGTAGTGTTTCCTGTGTGTACCTTCTGTGTGTACCTGCTGTGTGGTGCTTCCTTGTGTACCTGCTGTATAATGTTTCCTGTGTGTACCTGCTGTGTGGTGTTTCCTGTGTGTACCTGCTGTGTGGGGTTTCCTGTGTGTACCTGCTGTGTGGGGTTTCCTTTGTGTACCTGCTGTATGTTGTTTCCTGTGTGTACCTGCTGTGTGGTGTTTCCTGTGTGTACCTGCTGTGTGTACCTGCTGTATAGTGTTTCCTGGAGTACCTGCTGTGCAGTGTTTCCTGTGTGTGCCTTCTGTGTGTACCTGCTGTGTGGTGCTTCCTTGTGTACCTGCTGTATAGTGTTTCCTGTGTGTACCTGCTGTATAATTTTTCCTGTGCGTACCTGCTGTGTGGTGTTTCCTGTGTGTACCTGCTGTGTCTACCTTCTGTATTGTGTTTCCTGTGTGTACCTGCTGTGTGGTGTTTCCTGTGTGTACCTGCTGTGTCTACCTTCTGTATTGTGTTTCCTGTGTGTACCTGCTGTGTGGTGTTTCCTGTGTGTACCTGCTGTATGGTGTTTCCTGTGTGTACCTGCTGTATAGTGTTTCCTGTGTGTACCTGCTGTATAGTGTTTCCTGTGTGTACCTGCTGTATAGTGTTTCCTGTGTGTACCTGCTGTGTAGTGTTTCCTGTGTGTACCTGCTGTATGGTGTTTCCTGTGTGCCACAGGGCGTTGCGGAGGGCCTCCCCAGGGCCTGAGCTTGAGTTGACCACTTTGAGAGAGACACCAGCGTTCCCAAATGCCCTGGAAGGACTCTTCTCCCAGTAAGCCTGGCTGACCTGGCAGGGTTAGAGGTTAGAAGTTAGGCCTGGCTGACCGGGCAGGGTTAGAGGTCAGAGGTCAGTGTGTGTGTGTACTCCTGACTGACCTGTTTCCACATGACAACGTAGAACCGTCTGCTGGACTGGAAGGAGAACACAAACCCTACATAGTCATCATCACGGTCTGTGTTCACGTAGAATGTCCCACTGAAGTCTACCGCACGGAACTCATCAAAACCTGAGAACACACACACACACACATTCACAAACGCAGGCACACACACGCATTCACAAACGCACATGAAAACTACACAAACACCACCCAGATCAGCGTTAATGCGATCTTAGGTAAGAGGTTAGGGGTCGTACCCAAGGCGATGCCAGGGTCAGAGTTTGCAGTCTGTAGCAGTTCGGTTCCATGTCCTCGAACCACCCACAGAGGGTCAGACTGAGTGGTCCCCCGAGGGTCCAACAGAACCGTCTGAAACTTCCTGAAGTCTGTAACTCCAATACCACTGTTCTCTGAGCAAACATCTAGTGCATCTGGTATACTGTCATTATCAAAGTCATCCTGACAAGCATCACCACGACCATCATCTAGAGACAGGGAGAGGAGAGAGACAGGGAGAGGAGAGAGACAGGGAGAGGAGAGAGACAGGGAGAGGAGAGAGACAGGGAGAGGAGAGAGACAGGGAGAGGAGAGAGCGAGAGAGAGAGCGAGAAAGGGAGAGGAGAGAGACACAAGGAGAGGAGAGAGAGGAGAGACAGGGGAGAGAGAGGAGAGAGAGACAGGGAGGGGAGAGAGAGAGGAGAGAGACAGGGAGGGGAGAGAGAGAGGAGAGAGAGAGCGAGAGGAGAGAGAGCGAGAGGAGAGAGCGAGAGAGAGACAGGGAGAGGAGAGAGAGCGAGAGAGAGACAGGGAGAGGAGAGAGACAGGGAGAGGAGAGAGCGAGAGAGAGAGCGAGAAAGGGAGAGGAGAGAGCGAGAGAGAGAGCGAGAAAGGGAGAGGAGAGAGACACAAGGAGAGGAGAGAGAGGAGAGACAGGGGAGAGAGAGGAGAGAGAGACAGGGAGGGGAGAGAGAGAGGAGAGAGAGCGAGAGGAGAGAGAGCGAGAGGAGAGAGCGAGAGAGAGACAGGGAGAGGAGAGAGAGCGAGAGAGAGACAGGGAGAGGAGAGAGAGCGAGAGAGAGACAGGGAGAGGAGAGAGAGCGAGAGCGAGACAGGGAGAGGAGAGAGAGAGCGAGCCAGGGAGAGGAGAGAGAGAGAGCGAGAGCGAGACAGGGAGAGGAGAGAGAGAGCGAGAGCGAGAGAGAGACAGGGAGAGAGAGACAGGGAGAGGAGAGAGAGAGAGAGAGAGGAGAGAGAGACAGGGAGAGGAGAGAGTAATATCATTATCAAAGTCATCCTTACAGAGACTGATAACGGTACAAACACACTAATAATGTGGTGTGTGTGTATATGTGTTTGTGTATATGTGTGTGTTTGTGTGCCAGAGTCACTATTATTTGAGTCACAAGCAAGTTTCAAGTCACAAGGTACGAGTCTCAAGTCGAGTCCCAAGTAGAACGGGTCGAGTCTCGAGTCCAGGCCAAGTCGTGCATTCTAAGAGTAAGTCGAGTCACACATTTTTTCAAGTCGAGTAAAAAAATATATACATGCAATGACTTGTTCAACTACAAGTGGAGACCTTGGGACGAGAAGGTTCTATCTTCAAGTAGAGACCTTGGGATTAGAAGGTTCTATCTACAAGTGTAGACGATGGGACAAGAAGGTTCTATCCACAAGTGGAGACCATGGGACAAGAAGGTGCTATCCACAAGTGGAGACCTTGGGACTAGAAGGTTCTATCCACAAGTGGAGACCTTGGGACTAGAAGGTTCTATCTACATAAACCCATTTGAACGTGGTGCTATATGATTATATCTGCAATCCAATCACTGGCCTGAACAAATACAGATGGCAAAGACGTGTTCTGATTGGTCCATCTCCCTCTAAGTATGGTGTAGGCTAATCTAGCCAGCAATAATGGTATGCAAGCAGAAAAACACTACACTGTCAGAAATGTTAAAGTAAATTATATTGTCACATTGTTGTTCAGTGATGACAGTAATTTGTCTGATGATCATAATACATTTCTTAAGAAAGAAGAATTCACTACAAAACAGTTCTGAGATGTGAACACTTTGATGGTCAATATCTAAGAACTATGCAGATAGAACCGTATAGTTAGTCCCAAGGTAACAACATCTTCTATTTTTTGAGGCTACCAGACAGCCCTTTTCATTATCTTGTCTAAAACACATTTTGATTATGTAATAATTTAATTCAACAGTTTCCAATGGAAAGCTTCATAAATAAAGTATCAATTTCAAGAAATGTTGACATACCAAAAGAGCAGTAGGTCTATGCTAGTAATTGTTGCTTGATGCCAAACTGATGGTGAGCTTTCAAAGCAAACCATGCAAATTCTTGTTGACCAAACAATTTTTGGATCTGCATATTTATTTATGGCAATCCTCTCTCCCTACAATTTGACATTTGCACAGCACCTGATCCTAGCTGTACAGCAAATCAGCAATCTGTTTGGTAACTCAGTGATTACCCAACCTTTTGACCCCCAAAAAGGAGTGGTTCAAAGCTTGCGACCCCGGCACATGCACGCACAGGGAGAATAAGCACAATCCCTGCGCAAATGTAGCCTGTCATTACAGCAATAAACGCTGTTGTATTTTCAAAACATAACATACAGAAATAAACAGCGTTTTAAAACCAACATTTTGAGCTGAAAGTCATTCATGTTCACAGTCAATATCAACTGGGGATATCATGTCACATTGTCAGTTCACTGGAGTCCAGAGCAAGCCTAACCCTACCTGTATGGGTTGGGGTTAGGGTTAGAGGGTTGGGGTTAGAGGGTTGGGGTTGGGGTTAGGGGATTGGGGTTAGAGGGTTGGGGTTAGAGGGTTAGGGTTAGGGTTAGAGGGTTGGGGTTAGAGGGTTAGGGTTAGGGTTAGAGGGTTATGGTTAGAGGGTTATGGTTAGAGGGTTATGGTTAGAGGGTTAGAGGGTTGGGGTTAGGGTTAGAGGGTTGGGGTTAGGGTTAGAGGGTTGGGGTTAGGGTTAGGGTTAGGGTTAGAGGGTTGGGGTTAGGGTTATAGGGTTGGGTTAGAGGGTTGGGGTTAGGGTTAGAGGGTTGGGATTAGGGTTAGGGCTAGAGGGTTGGGGTTGGTGTTATAGGGTTGGGGTTAGGGTTGGGGTTAGCCCTAGCATTCATTCACCCAAATATGTTACATCTTCATCCCATAAGTGCTGAAGGTAGTGAGATGTTCCAGCCATCATTAGACATATAGTCAGTCCCACCACTGAGGAATAGAGTTATAACCCAGCCATCTGTAGACATATAGTCAGTCCCACCACTGAGGAATAGAGTTATAACCCAGCCATCTGTAGACATAGTCAGTCCCACCACTGAAGAATAGAGTTATAACCCAGCCATCTGTAGACATAGTCAGTCCCACCACTGAGGAATAGAGTTATAACCCAAACTAGGTCTCGCTGGAATATGATCATGATCAATTAAATCCCCAGAATTGTTCTGGTAAAGAGAAAAGAAAACAGGGGCTTTCTGGTCACTAATCAGGATATGTGAGCATGGCTTTGCGCGCCCATGCTGATGTATGTGTGTGTGTGTGTGTTTAAAACCAGCTGGAGCGGTCTCCAGTTTGAAAACAGCCGGCACGGTCTCCAGTTTAAATCTAGCTGGCATGGTCTCCAGTTCAGCTCAGCAATCTGAACAAAGTAGTAGGGACCTTTTGTGTGTGTGTGTGTGCGTGCGTACTGACTGTCTGCGTCTATTTGGTCAGCGTTCGGCACAAGTCGGCAGTTGTCACGGTCATCAGGGATACCATCGTTGTCATCATCATGGTCGCAGGCGTCGCCAATGCCATCCCTGTCATGGTCAACCTGGTTGCTATTGGCAACGTAGCGACAGTTGTCGAGGGAGTTCTGATGACCGTCCTCATCTATATCCTCATTATCATCACAGTGATCACCAACCAGATCACTGTCTGAATCAGTCTACACAAAAACAGACAAACACACCTGGTTAGCAATACTGCAGTCCAAAAAGGTCCCTACTACTTTGTTCATATTATTGAGCTGAACTGGAGACCGCGGTGTCTGACTTTAAACTGAAGACCGCGCCAGCTGGATTTAAACTGGAGACCGTGCCAGCTGGATTTAAACTGGAGACCGCGGTGTCTGGCTCTAAATTGGAGAGCGCGCCAGCTGGATTTAAACTGGAGACCGCGCCAGCTGGTTTTAAACTGGAGACCGCGGTGTCTGGCTTTAAACTGGAGACCGCGGTGTCTGACTTTAAACTGGAGACCACCACAGCTGGATTTGAACTGGAGACCTCGGTGTCTGGCTCTAAATTGGAGACCGCGCCAGCTGGATTTAAACTGGAGACCGCGCCAGCTGGTTTTAAACTGGAGACCGCGCCAGCTGGTTTTAAACTGGTGAGCGCGCCAGCTGGTTTTAAACTGGAGACCGCGGTGTCTGACTTTAAACTGGAGAACGCGGTGTCTGATTTTAAACTGGAGACAGCGGTGTCTGGTTTTAATCTATAGACCGTGGTGTCTGGTTTTAATCTATAGACCGCGGTGTCTGGTTTTAATCTATAGACCGCGGTGTCTGATTTTAATCTATAGACCGCGGTGTCTGGTTTTAATCTGTAGACCACGGTGTCTGATTTTAATCTATAGACCGCGGTGTCTGGTTTTAATCTATAGACCGCGGTGTCTGGTTTTAATCTGTAGACCACGGTGTCTGGTTTTAATCTATAGACCGTGGTGTCTGGTTTTAATCTATAGACCGTGGTGTCTGGTTTTAATCTATAGACCGCGGTGTCTGGTTTTAATCTATAGACCGCGGTGTCTGGTTTTAATCTGTAGACCACGGTGTCTGGTTTTAATCTATAGACCGTGGTGTCTGGTTTTAATCTATAGACCGTGGTGTCTGGTTTTAATCTATAGACCGCGGTGTCTGGTTTTAATCTATAGACCGTGGTGTCTGGTTTTAATCTATAGACCGCGGTGTCTGGTTTTAATCTATAGACCGCGGTGTCTGATTTTAATCTATAGACCGCGGTGTGTGGTTTTAATCTATAGACCGTGGTGTCTGGTTTTAATCTATAGACCGCGGTGTCTGGTTTTAATCTATAGACCGTGGTGTCTGGTTTTAATCTATAGACCGCGGTGTCTGGTTTTAATCTATAGACCGCGGTGTCTGATTTTAATCTATAGACCGTGGTGTCTGGTTTTAATCTATAGACCGCGGTGTCTGGTTTTAATCTATAGACCGTGGTGTCTGGTTTTAATCTATAGACCGCGGTGTCTGGTTTTAATCTATAGACCGCGGTGTCTGATTTTAATCTATAGACCGCGGTGTCTGGTTTTAATCTATAGACCGCGGTGTCTGGTTTTAATCTATAGACCGCGGTGTCTGATTTTAATCTATAGACCGCGGTGTCTGGTTTTAATCTATAGACCGCGGTGTCTGGTTTTAATCTATAGACCACGGTGTCTGGTTTTAATCTGTAGACCACGGTGTCTGGTTTTAATCTATAGACCGCGGTGTCTGGTTTTAATCTATAGACCACGGTGTCTGGTTTTAATCTGTGTGTGTGTGTGTGTGTGTGCATGCGTGAGTGTGTGAGTGCATGCGTACCTGTGCAGGGTTGTGCACGAAAGGACAGTTATCACATTGGTCCCCCACTCCGTCCAGGTCTGTATCTCTCTGCTCAGTGTTATACAGCAGGGGACAGTTATCATGCTCGTTCAGCATTTCTACACAAACACAGACACACACACACACACATCTACCATGTGAAGGAATGGGTTAGGGTGAGACTAAAGCTACATGAGTAATTTCCTTGTTGTGTATGTCTGTATGCTTTAGGACCGGAAGGGACACACACTAATCAGTTACCAATATATTGTAATCAAATTACAGATAATTTTGAAAAATGACATGAATACCTTTAGAATTACTTTTAATTTCAGAAATAATTTTTGCACCAAAAAAAAATACATTGACACCTTTCTGTTCTCAATGACATTCAATTCAGCTCTGAAAAAAGTTGCAAGTTAAAGTTTGTTCCACCTGAGCGAGTCTGACCACAGGTCACCAATCAGAGACCACTATGATGACACCAAATGATGACCACCAATCAGAGACCACTATGATGACACCAAATGATGACCACCAATCAGAGACCACTATGACGACACCAAATGATGACCACAGGTCAGACACCACTATTGTCACGAACCGGCTCAAAGCCCGTAACAAAAGGGAGACAACGTGGAGATAAGGAGTAACAAAATATATATTTATTAACTAAAGCAACTAAGGAAAACCACCAAAAACCACCAAGAAACACAACAAAAAAACTATCAAAGTGTCTGCATGGAGAGAGTCTCCTCCATGAATGGAGAAGTGGTGTACACACACACATATATTTATTAACTAAAGCAACTAAGGAAAACCACCAAAAACCACCAAAAACCACCAAGAAACACAACAAAAAAACTATCAAATTGTCTGCATGGAGAGAGTCTCCTCCATGAATGGGGAAGTGGTGTATTTATCCTGGGAAACACCTGGGCCCAGGTGTTTCCCGTGTAGCTGACGACCCTCCCAACTCCGCCCACCAGCATCCTAATAAGGGAACAACAAAGAGAGAATACGGCAGACAGAGTGGGAGGGTCGTCACATTCCCCCCCATAAGACCGGGGACCAACAAGGACCCCGGAACAAAATACCAACCTCTGAGTTCCAAATTGACACAGCTTCTGCGCCACAAATTGATGAGGGGTTACGTGTTCACACTTACAATTTGCCCCAGCCAACCTCCTCCCCAAACCTCAGCAACCTTCGCACAGGAAGCAACATTTAAGAGGAAAGAAGAAAACAAGACCAGGAGGGAACAGACAGGACAGAGAGAACATGAATATACGAAACAATGGTCAGTCACGTAAACATTTAGGAACAGGGCGCACGAGAGAGCGCATCAGCAATCACGTTTTCAGTCCCCCGGATGTGCCTCACATCGAGATGGAATGATTGTAAAAATAAACACCATCGCATTATCCTCTGGTTTGGACACATCATGGACCTCAAAAAAGTGAGGGGGTTATGGTCGGTGTAGACCACAATAGGTACTACCCCCGACCCGACATACACTTCGAAGTGTTGTAGGGCCCAAATGAGTGCTAGCGCTTCCTTTTCAATAACCGAATAGTTCAACTGATAATCGTTAAACTTTTTGGAAAATAAACTAACAGGCCTCTCAACCCCAGACACATCTGCTTGCAGCAAAACTGCACCTGCCCCCACATGACTAGCATCCACCTGCAAGGTAAATGACAAATCCATGCGAGGAGCAGCCAGCACCAGAGTTGAGGTAAGCAACCTCTTTGCATCTTCAAAAGCGTGTTGACAACGAGTAGACCAAACGTAAACAGCCTTAGCTTTCAGCATATCGGTCAAGGGAGCGACCACAGTAGAGATGTTACTACAAAAACTACGGTAATAACCAATCATGCCCAAGAAACGCATCAGTTCCTTTTTAGTAGTTGGTGATGGAAAAGCATCAATAGCCACCACTTTCGCCCGAACAGGACGCACTTCACCCTGCCCAACCACTTTTCCAAGGTATGTAACGGTTGCCTGAGCAAACTCACATTTAGCCAGATTGATTGTGAGGCGAGCCGCAGCCAGACGTTCGAACAAGGCTTGAATACGGGACAGATGTTCTTCCCAAGTATCTGCATATATCACTACATCGTCCAAATAAACAGCGCACCCGGTCAGACCGGCGACAACCCTGTTCATAAGTCGCTGAAAAGTCGCAGGTGCATTACGCAGACCGAAACTCATAACCGAATACGAGTACAGACCAAAGGGTGTAATAAAGGCAGAGATTTCACGTGCCCTAGTCGTCAGTGGCACCTGCCAATAGCCTTTTAACAGGTCAAATTTGCTCACAAACTTAGCTGCACCGACTTGATCAACACAGTCCTCCATCCGAGGAAGAGGAAATTAATCTGGCTTAGTGACACTGTTTACCTTACGGTAGTCCGTACAAAATTGGTTTGTTCCATCCGGTTTACTGACCAAGATACAGGGAGAAGCCCAACTGGAGAAAGAAGGCTCTGCTATCTTACTCTCCAGCATGTACTTGACCTCAGCATCCAGACAACGTAGTTTCTCTGAAGAAACTCTATAGAACCGCTGACGAATGGGGTCAGCATCTCCAATGTCAATATCATGTTCTATTAAGTTTGTACGTGTAGGTGTATCAGAAAACAAACCTGGAAATCTCTGAAGCAGACCAACCATCTCTTTCCGCCCATCAACAGGTAGGTGAGTGAGAAGACTGTCTAAGATTTCCAGTGTTTCTGAATTTTTCAATCTACCCTGCAATATACAATCGTCAGGACCAGGAACATCTTCCTCCTCATGCACAGATCTAGCACGACAAGAACCCAAGGAAACAACGGTATCAGCCAAAAGAACAGGTTTAGCGTCCTCTGTAGAATCCCACTGTTCAGTCTCAGAGGAACATGCATAATAGGGTTTTAACAGATTTACATGGCACAGCTGGTGTGCTTTCCTCCGTTCTGGAGTGGCCGCTACATAATTTTGCTCAGTGTACTGGCGCAACACTGTATATGGACCTTGAAACTTGGCTTGAAAAGGAGAACCAACAATTGGCAGCAGAGCAAGAACCTGGTCACCCGGACTAAAGTGACGAGGCTCAACTCGGCGATCAAATATGCCCTTTATCCTCTCCTGTGAAGATAACTTCTCTTTAGCCATTTCACCAGCGGCATACAGCCGTCGCCGGAAATCACACACATACGATAACAGGGACTGAGGAGGCTCGGGAGACTTCCAGTCATCTTGGAGAACAGATAAAAGTCCACGCACCCGATTTCCAAACACAAGGTCATTTGGACTGAAACCCATGCTCTCCTGTGAAACCTCCCTAGCGGCTAACAGTAACCAAGGCAACCCCTCCTCCCAATCCTTATCCATCTCAGTACAATAAGCTCTCAACAAAGACTTAAGAGTTTGATGGAAACGTTCCAGTGCTCCTTGACTTTGCGCGTGATAGGCGCTAGACAAATTGTGTTTAATATGGAGCTGTTGAAGAACCTGACTAAACAGATTAGAGGTGAAATTAGATCCTTGATCACTCTGAATGACCTTAGGGATTCCAAACAATGAGAGAAACTGAGTCAAAGCTTTTAACACAGATTTAGTTGTGATAGATCGGCGAGGATAGGCAGCAGGAGACCTAGTGGTCTGACACATCACAGTGAACAGGTAACTGCTACCCTTTTTAGAACGAGGCAGAGGACCCACACAGTCAATAATCAGATACTCAAAAGGTTGGCTGAGTACAGGAATAGGAAACAATGGTACCGGTTTAATAGCTTGATTAGGCTTACCAGTTAATTGACAGGTGTGACAAGTTTTGATAAAATCAGAAAAATCCCTCTTTAATCTAGGCCAAAAGAAATGTCTTAAAATGCGATTGTAGGTTTTCCTCACCCCCATATGTTACGGTGCGTGAATAAGGACCCAAAAGCGAATTAACTTAAACAGAGCTTCTTTAATTACCAAACATAGGTAGGCTCAGACGGACCGGCAGATTCCGACAGGACAAGACAAGGTTACAGCAAACATGACGACAGTCTGGTTCAGGCATGAAACACAACAAACAAGAATCCGACAAGGACAGGAACAAAAACAGAGAGAGATATAGGGGACTAATCAGAGGGAAAAGGGGAACAGGTGGGAGAAGGGGTGACGAGGTAGTCAAGAGGAGACAAGGAACAGCTGGGGGAAAGCGGGGGAGAAAAGGTAACCTAACAACGACCAGCAGAGGGAGACAGGGTGAAGGGAAAGGACAGAGACAAGACACAACATGACAGTACATGACAGTACCCCCCCACTCACCGAGCGCCTCCTGGCGCACTCGAGGAGGAAACCTGGCGGCAACGGAGGAAATCCTCGATCAGCGCACGGTCCAGCACGTCCCGAGAGGGAACCCAACTCCTCTCCTCAGGACCGTACCCCTCCCAATCTACGAGGTACTGGTGACCACGGCCCCGAGGACGCATGTCCAAAATTCTACGGACCCTGTAGATGGGTGCGCCCTCGACAAGGATGGGGGGGGGGGGGGGAAGACGAGCGGGGGCGCGAAGGACGGGCTTGATGCAGGAGACATGGAAGACCGGGTGGACGCGACGAAGGTATCGCGGAAGAAGAAGTCGAACTGCGACAGGATTAATGACCCGAGAAATACGGAACGGACCAATGAACCGCGGGGTCAACTTGCGAGAAGCCGTCTTAAGGGGAAGGTTCTGAGTGGAGAGCCAAACTCTCTGACCGCGACAATATCTAGGACTCTTAGTTCTACGCTTATTAGCAGCCCTCACAGTCTGCGTCCTATAACGGCAAAGTGCAGACCTGACCCTCTTCCAGGTGCGCTCGCAACGTTGGACAAAAGCCTGAGCGGAGGGGACGCTGGACTCGGCGAACTGAGATGAGAACAGCGGAGGCTGGTACCCGAGGCTACTCTGAAAAGGAGATAGCCCGGTCGCAGACGAAGGAAGCGAGTTGTGGGCGTATTCTGCCCAGGGGAGCTGTTCTGACCAAGACGCAGGGTTGCGAAAAGAAAGACTGCGTAAGATGCGACCAATAGTCTGATTGGCCCGTTCTGCTTGACCGTTAGACTGGGGGTGAAAGCCGGAAGAGAGACTGACGGAAGCCCCAATCAAACGGCAAAACTCCCTCCAAAATTGAGACGTGAATTGCGGACCTCTGTCCGAAACGACGTCTGACGGAAGGCCATGAATTCTGAAAACATTCTCGATGATGATTTGTGCCGTCTCTTTAGCAGAAGGAAGCTTAGCAAGGGGAATGAAATGAGCCGCCTTAGAGAACCTATCGACAACCGTAAGAATAACAGTCTTCCCCGCTGACGAAGGCAGTCCGGTGACAAAATCTAAGGCGATGTGAGACCACGGTCGAGAGGGAATAGGAAGCGGCCTGAGACGGCCGGCAGGAGGAGAGTTACCGGACTTAGTCTGCGCGCAGACCGAACAAGCAGCCACGAAACGACGCGTGTCATGCTCCCGGGTGGGCCACCAAAAACGCTGGCGAATGGAAGCAAGCGTACCCCGAACGCCAGGGTGGCCGGCTAACTTGGCAGAGTGAGCCCACTGAAGAACGGCCAGACGAGTAGGAACGGGAACGAAAAGAAGGTTCCTAGGACAAGCGCGCGGCGACGGAGTGTGAGTGAGCGCTTGTTTTACCTGCCTCTCAATTCCCCAGACAATTCCCCCCTGTTCTTAGAGCCCGGACGATAAGAAATCACAAACTCGAAACGAGCGAAAAACAGCGCCCAACGCGCCTGACGCGCATTAAGTCGTTTGGCAGAACGGATGTACTCAAGGTTCCTATGGTCAGTCCAAACGACAAAAGGAACGGTCGCCCCCTCCAACCACTGTCGCCATTCGCCTAGGGCTAACCGGATGGCGAGCAGTTCGCGGTTACCCAGATCATAGTTACGTTCCGACGGCGACAGGCGATGAGAAAAATACGCGCATGGGTGGACCTTGTCGTCAGAGAGGGAGCGCTGAGAAAGAATGGCTCCCACGCCCACCTCTGACGCGTCAACCTCGACAACGAACTGTCTAGAGACGTCAGGTGTAACAAGGATAGGAGCGGATGTAAAACGATTCTTGAGGAGATCAAAAGCTCCCTGGGCGGAAACGGACCACTTAAAGCACGTCTTGACAGAAGTAAGGGCTGTGAGAGGAGCTGCCACCTGACCGAAATTACGGATGAAACGACGATAGAAGTTCGCGAAGCCGAGAAAGCGCTGCAGCTCGACGCGTGACTTAGGGACGGGCCAATCAATGACAGCTTGGACCTTAGCGGGATCCATCTTAATGCCTTCAGCGGAAATAACAGAACCGAGAAATGTGACGGAGGAGGCATGAAAAGTGCACTTCTCAGCCTTCACAAAAAGACAATTCTCTAAAAGGCGCTGGAGGACACGTCGAACGTGCTGAACATGAATCTGGAGTGACGGTGAAAAAAATCAGGATATCGTCAAGGTAAACGAAAACAAAGATGTTCAGCATGTCTCTCAGGACATCATTGACTAATGCCTGAAAGACAGCTGGAGCGTTAGCGAGGCCGAAAGGAAGGACCCGGTATTCAAAGTGCCCTAACGGAGTGTTAAACGCCGTCTTCCACTCGTCCCCCTCCCTGATGCGCACGAGATGGTAAGCGTTACGAAGGTCCAACTTAGTGAAAAACCTGGCTCCCTGCAGGATCTCGAAGGCTGAAGACATAAGAGGAAGCGGATAACGATTCTTCACTGTTATGTCATTCAGCCCTCGATAATCTATGCAGGGGCGCAGAGACCCGTCCTTCTTCTTGACAAAAAAAACCCCCGCTCCGGCGGGAGAGGAGGAGGGGACTATGGTACCGGCGTCAAGAGCTACAGACAAATAATCTTCGAGAGCCTTACGTTCGGGAGCCGACAGAGAGTATAGTCTACCCCGGGGGGGGGGGGGTGGTTCCCGGAAGGAGATCAATACTACAATCATACGACCGGTGTGGAGGAAGAGAGGTGGCCCTGGACCGACTGAACACCGTGCGCAGATCGTGATATTCCTCCGGCACCCCTGTCAAATCACCAGGCTCCTCCTGTGAAGAAGAGACAGAGGAAACAGGAGGGATAGCAGACATTAAACATTTCACATGACAAGAGACGTTCCAGGAGAGGATAGAATTACTAGACCAATTAATGGAAGGATTATGACAAACTAGCCAGGGATGGCCCAAAACAACAGGTGTAAAAGGTGAACGAAAAATTAAAAAAGAAATGGTTTCACTATGATTACCAGAAACAGTGAGGGTTAAAGGTAGCGTCTCACGCTGAATCCTGGGGAGAGGACTACCATCCAGGGCGAACAAGGCCGTGGGCTCCTTTAACTGTCTGAGAGGAATGTCATGTTCCCGAGCCCAGGTCTCGTCCATAAAACAGCCCTCCGCCCCAGAGTCTATTAAGGCACTGCAGGAAGCTGACGAACCGGTCCAGCGTAGATGGACCGACAAGGTAGTGCAGGATCTTGAAGGAGAGACAGGAGTAGTAGCGCTCACCAGTAGCCCTCCGCTTACTGACGAGCTCTGGCCTTTTACTGGACATGAAGTGACAAAATGACCAGCGGAACCGCAATAGAGACAGAGGCGGTTGGTGATTCTCCGTTCCCTCTCCTTAGTCGAGATGCGGATACCTCCCAGCTGCATGGGCTCAGCACCCGAGCCGGCAGAGGAAGATGGTAGTGATGCGGAGAGGGGAGCGACGGAGAGCGCGAGCTCCTTTCCACGAGCTCGGTGACGAAGATCAACCCGTCGCTCAATGCGAATAGCGAGTTCAATCAAGGAATCCACGCTGGAAGGAACCTCCCGGGAGAGAATCTCATCCTTTACCTCTGCGCGGAGACCCTCCAGAAGACGAGCGAGCAAGGCCGGCTCGTTCCAGCCACTGGAGACAGCAAGAGTGCGAAACTCAATAGAGTAGTCTGTTATGGATCGATTGCCTTGACATAGGGAAGACAGGGCCCTGGAAGCCTCCTCCCCAAAAACAGATCGATCAAAAACCCGTATCATCTCCTCCTTAAAGTCCTGATACTGGTTAGTACACTCAGCCCTTGCCTCCCAGATTGCCGTGCCCCACTCACGAGCCCGTCCAATAAGGAGAGATATGACGTAGGCGACACGAGCAGTGCTCCTGGAGTAAGTGTTGGGCTGGAGAGAAAACACAATATCACACTGGGTGAGGAACGAGCGGCATTCAGTGGGCTCCCCAGAGTAACACGGCGGGTTATTGATTCTGGGCTCCGGAGATTCGAAAGCCCTGGAAGTGGCCGGTGGATCGAGGCGGAGATGGTGAACCTGTTCTGTGAGGTTGGAGACTTGGGTGGCCAGGGTCTCAACGGCATGTCGAGCAGCAGACACTTCCTGCTCGTGTCTGCCTAGCATCGCTCCCTGGATCCCGACGGCTGAGTGGAGAGGATCCGAAGTCGCTGGGTCCATTCTTGGTCGGATTCTTCTGTTACGGTGCGTGAATGAGGACCCAAAAGCGAATTAACTTAAACAGAGCTTCTTTAATTACCAAACATAGGTAGGCTCAGACGGACCGGCAGATTCCGACAGGACAAGACAAGGTTACAGCAAACATGACGACAGTCTGGTTCAGGCATGAAACACAACAAACAAGAATCCGACAAGGACAGGAACAAAAACAGAGAGAGATATAGGGGACTAATCAGAGGGAAAAGGGGAACAGGTGGGAGAAGGGGTGACGAGGTAGTCAAGAGGAGACAAGGAACAGCTGGGGGAAAGCGGGGGAGAAAAGGTAACCTAACAACGACCAGCAGAGGGAGACAGGGTGAAGGGAAAGGACAGAGACAAGACACAACATGACAGTACATGACACCATATGTCCAGCAACGTCGCTGCGGGACGTTTTCCAACACCAACTCACGAAGCTTAACTGGTACAACAACCTGACTAATTGCCTCCCCCAGAAAACAACTATCATGAGACACACACTTTCTCATAAGGACATCCTCATGGGCGACATCTCCCAACTGTTCTACAGGCACAATTTGGTCACGCAACTCTTCTAACGTGGGGTCATCCCGTTGCGCATTAATTAGATCTGAGCGGGTTACAGATAACGGAATAACAGGGAAAACAGTGACATACTTTGTATTATTATCATTAGTCGGCGCAGTGACCAGTTCGCCACGGCTCATAGAACGTGTCACTGCACACGCAGAGAACACTCTCAACAAACTCTGTACACTCTCATCAGGAATCCCAACAAATGACGGCTTAGTGGAAACCACTCGAGATGGAAACACGACAGGCCATACACACTCACCAGCCAAGTTATTCCCAAGGATAACGTCGATACCCTCAATAGGCAACGAAGGACGCACCCCCACAACAACTTCACCAGCCCACAATCCAACATCAGTTTATGCAATGGAACTGACAGAGTGTTCAAACCTATTCCCCTAATTAGAACACTATTCCCCGAATCAGTCTTAGCAGAAAAGGGTAACACAGATTCCAACACAAATGATTCAGAGGCACCTGTGTCTCTCAGGATCTTCACTGGCACTAGGTCTTTACTTCCTAACATAGACACAAAACCTTCCGTAATGAAAGATAAATAGTCTGGATCAATATGGACTTTCACATTCTCCTGGGCCTGAAGAAATGAGTCATGAGTGAACTGATGTGGAACAGGTGCAGCTAACGCGGTAGGCTTGGATTTAGTGTAAGCACCCTTTGACCTGAGAAGTGGACATTCGTTTTTCCAATGACCTGAACCTTTTTATTTTTATTTTTATTTCACCTTTATTTAACCAGGTAGGCTAGTTGAGAACAAGTTCTCATTTGCAACTGCGACCTGGCCAAGATAAGGCATAGCAGTGTGAACAGACAACACAGAGTTACACATGGAGTAAACAATTAACAAGTCAATAACACAGTAGAAAAAAGGGGAGTCTATATACATTGTGTGCAAAAGGCATGAGAAGGTAGGCGAATAATTACAATTATGCAGATTAACACTGGAGTGATAAATGATCAGATGGTTATGTACAGGTAGAGATATTGGTGTGCAAAAGAGCAGAAAAATAAATAAATAAAAACAGTATGGGGATGAGGTAGGTGAAAAATGGGTGGGCTATTTACCAATAGACTATGTACAGCTGCAGCGATCGGTTAGCTGCTCAGATAGCAGATGTTTGAAGTTGGTGAGGGAGATAAAAGTCTCCAACTTCAGCGATTTTTGCAATTCGTTCCAGTCACAGGCAGCAGAGAACTGGAACGAAAGGCGGCCAAATGAGGTGTTGGCTTTAGGGATGATCAGTGAGATACACCTGCTGGAGCGCGTGCTACGGATGGGTGTTGCCATCGTAACCAGTGAACTGAGATAAGGCGGAGCTTTACCTAGCATGGACTTGTAGATGACCTGGAGCCAGTGGGTCTGGCGACGAATATGTAGCGAGGGCCAGCCGACTAGAGCATACAAGTCGCAGTGGTGGGTGGTATAAGGTGCTTTAGTGACAAAACGGATGGCACTGTGATAAACTGCATCCAGTTTGCTGAGTAGAGTGTTGGAAGCAATTTTGTAGATGACATCGCCGAAGTCGAGGATCGGTAGGATAGTCAGTTTTACTAGGGTAAGTTTGGCGGCGTGAGTGAAGGAGGCTTTGTTGCGGAATAGAAAGCCGACTCTTGATTTGATTTTCGATTGGAGATGTTTGATATGGGTCTGGAAGGAGAGTTTAGAGTCTAGCCAGACACCTAGGTACTTATAGATGTCCACATATTCAAGGTCGGAACCATCCAGGGTGGTGATGCTGGTCAGGCGTGCGGGTGCAGGCAGCGAACGGTTGAAAAGCATGCATTTGGTTTTACTAGCGTTTAAGAACAGTTGGAGGCCACAGAAGGAGTGCTGTATGGCATTGAAGCTCGTTTGGAGGTTAGATAGCACAGTGTCCAAGGACGGGCCGGAAGTATATAGAATGGTGTCGTCTGCGTAGAGGTGGATCAGGGAATCGCCCGCAGCATGAGAAACATCATTGATATATACAGAGAAAAGAGTCGGCCCGAGAATTGAACCCTGTGGCACCCCCATAGAGACTGCCAGAGGACCGGACAGCATGCCCTCCGATTTGACACACTGAACTCTGTCTGCAAAGTAATTGGTGAACCAGCCTTGACAGTAGTGACACGCCTGCCCAAAGTCAGCTTTACCATGGGAGTCAGGCTCAACCCTAGTTGAATAGAACTCTGCCCGTGAACCAAAGTATCTCGGTGAGCAAAGCCCAAATCTATCCGAACGCCCCCACTCTTTCCGAATACGGTGCTCTGCAAAGACACTTTTGTGAGTCGACACATACTCGTCCGCCAAAACCGCAGCTTCAGCGACATTCTTTACTTTCTGTTCGTTAATATACGTGGCAATACGATGAGGAATTGTGTCCTTAAATTGCTCTAACATAATCAGATCACACAGCCCTTGGAAAGTCACAACTGCAGAGGCGGAACACCAGCGATTAAACTGTAAAGATAATTGTCGCGCAAACTCAACATGAGTCTGCTTCTCATCCCTTTTTAAAGTTCTAAATCGTTGGCGGTAAGCCTCAGGGACCAATTCATAAATCTGCAACACAGCTGTTTTGACTTCATCATAATTGGCACTGTCGTGTACACTAAGAGCTGAATATGCTTCCTGCGCTTTACCAGTCAGCACACACTGCAACATTAAAGTGCGGTCAGAATCAGGCCAACTCCTAGCGTCAGCAACACGCTCAAACAACGAAAAGAATGTCTCGGGATCCCTTTCATTAAACTGAGGCAATAACCGTAAGTTCCCAACAATATCAAATGTCTCTGGGGCACGACCAAAAGAGGAACTACCCCTAGGTAAATCTGGATCACCTTCCCAAAACAAACTCTCCCCTGAGATCTTTCCTTCCCTAACCAACTCTATACGTTCTTGTTGCAACTTGATTTTAGCACGCTCCATATCTTGTTTAAATGCCAATTCCTTTTCATACCTTACACGATCATGCTCTAGCTTCTCGCGATCATGCTCTAGCTTCTCACGATCATGCTCTAGCTTCTCGCGATCATGCTCTAGCTTCTCACGATCATTTTGCCGATCATGCTCTCTCTTCTCACGATAATTTTGCCGATCAAGCTCTCTCTTCTCACGATCATTTTGCCGATCATGCTCTCTCTTCTCACGATCATGCTCCAGCTGTAACAGAAGCAGTTCTTTCTGCTGTTCAAAAAGAAGGCTACTAGGACTAACCGATGGAATGGCCATTGTAACGTTATGGGGAGACGACAAATTCTGGCCCAGTGGTAACTTCAAGAATACCACTCTCCATCAGATTGGCCTTCAATATCAACCTAATAGAATTCTTTAGACGTTTATCACTAATCTCAACCTTGTAGTGTTCAGCGACCTTCAACAGCTGTTCTTTAGTACCTAAATCTAACAAATCCTCCGATGGAAAGCAAATTAATTCATCTATATAAGACGCCATAGTTACAAAAAAAAAAAAATCTCGCTCTTCCCCTCTGCTGAGCACACCAGACCACAACCCGAGAATTGACAATCACCCTGAGCACCACAGAAGAGAGATGAGATATGGAGCTTCCCCAAAACCTACAATAACTCAACCCTAGTCTTCGTGCGGATTTACGGTGGGAATTTACGCACTGTAGCCCGCTGGCAAGGAAAAACTCCCCAGCATGCTGGCAAATTCCACCAAGCCACGGATGTGCCCCCGAGACAACTGCTCAGTCCACAGACACCACACAAAAATAACAAACATTAACCATGCCCAACATATTCCCAAAAAAATGAAACATGTCGCTAAGCCTATCAGGGGAAAAAGGCTATAGCTCCAGGTAGCAAGTTCCACTACCCTACCCAAATCTCCCACTGAGGTACACAGCCGATTACTCACCTCAGACTGATGTCCCAACAGAAAGTAGAACAAACGTTTCCAGGCTAGGCAGGGCCTGGAAACTAACCATTATACTCTCTCCAACACAGCACACAACCCAAACAACAAAGGCAACCAATACTGGGCCTATCAAACTCAAACACAATATGCAAACCAAACACGTACCTCCACGGTCTCCCAAACCAATAGTTCAAAGATCCCGGACGAGCCCCCACTTGTCACGAACCGGCTCAAAGCCCGTAACAAAAGGGAGACAACGTGGAGATAAGGAGTAACAAAAGATATATTTATTAACTAAAGCAACTAAGGAAAATATACAATGGTGTGTGTAATCAGTAATCAGTAATGTAAGTGAGTGTTTTCCATGCATGAATGTGATAATGCAGGGTTTTGAAAGGTGCTAAAGCAAACAACCAAAAACCACCAAGAAACACAACAAAAAAAACTATCAAATTGTCTGCATGGAGAGAGTCTCCTCCATGAATGGGGAAGTGGTGTATTTATCCTGGGAAACACCTGGGCCCAGGTGTTTCCCATGTAGCTGACGACCCTCCCAACTCCGCCCACCAGCATCCTAATAAGGGAACAACAAAGAGAGAATACGGCAGACAGAGTGGGAGGGTCGTCACACTATGATGACACCAAATGATGACCACCAATCAGAGACCACTATGATGACTCCAAATGATGACCACAGCTCAGACACCACTATGATGACACCAAATGATGACCACCAATCAGAGACCACTATGATGACACCAAATGATGACCACAGCTCAGACACCACTATGATGACACCAAATGATGACCACCAATCAGAGACCACTATGATGACTCCAAATGATGACCACAGCTCAGACACCACTATGATGACACCAAATGATGACCACCAATCAGAGACCACTATGATGACACCAAATTATGACCACAGCTCAGACACCACTATGATGACACCAAATGATGACCACCAATCAGAGACCACTATGATGACACCAAATGATGACCACAGGTCAGACACCACTGTGATGACACCAAATGATGACCACCAATCAGAGACCATTATGATGACACTAAATGATGACCACAGGTCAGACACCACTGTGATGACACGAAATGATGACCACCAATCAGAGACCATTATGATGACACCAAATGATGACCACAGGTCAGACACCACTGTGATGACACCAAATGATGACCACCAATCAGAGACCACTATGATGACACCAAATGCATTTGATGGATGCTTTGTGTCTTCATCTACTCCTGTTAAGGGGAAAGTATCCAAAGGTAACTGAAAGTAATAAGATTAAGTTTAGTGAGGTTGGGTAATCTAAAGTTATTTTACAGATGACAATTTTGGACTGGTAACTTCTAACAAATAACATTTAGAAAGTAACCTACCCAGCCCTGCACACACACACACACACACACACACACACACACACACACACACACACACACACACACACACACACACACACACAAACACAAACACAAACAAACCGTCTCCATCCATGTCGATACTGCAGGCGTCTCCCTCTCCGTTGCTGTCTGTATCAGTCTGTAAAGGGTTGGGGGTGAAGGGACAGTTATCACAGCGGTCTCCAACTCCATCTCTGTCAGAGTCAAACTGATGGGGGTTGTAGTGTCCAGGGCAGTTATCCTAGGGAGCATACACACAATGGAATAAACACACACACAGAAACACACACACAAAGCTTCACCCTCACCCTCTCATCTAAGACATCGTCGTTGTCGTCATCAGGGTCACAGGCATCTCCAAGGCGATCATTGTCAAGGTCTTCCTGTCCGGAGTTTGGCAGGGCGGGGCAGTTATCCTGTTAGTCAATCACAATACAGCTCAGTTATTATATATTCAATCAAATCAATCAAATGTTATTGTAGGGGTTCTGGGCTTGACTAATTGTTCCATAACCTGTCTATTTTACATGGCCGTAAGTAGCAGTGAGCCCAGCATGGTGTTAGACACACATACAGCGCCTTGCAAAAGTATTCACCCCCCTTGATATTTTTCCTATTTTGTTGCCTTACAACCTGGAATTAAAATGGATTTTGGGGAGGTTTGTATCATTTGATTTACACCTGCCGACCACTTTGAAGATGCAAAATATTTATCATTTCTTGTTGGGAAAATGATGATTAAATGACTGAACAAATCATTTTAAATGGAACTGTAACTAAGTAAAACTTATACTCTGTTTTATTATATCTGATTAACAATATGAGTTCATAAGAAGGGATTGTGTGACACGGAGTAATTAAAGTTAATGAACACCATTCCAACTAGGAAGAAACTAATGGGTTGGGGACTGTGTAAACAAATGAGGTCGTTAACCTAGCGTTGAACCTACAGAAACTTAGCTCTGGGGTTTTTAGATAAGTCAGTGAGTGCATTCCTAGGTTTTCTGTTAATTAAAACTGTCAGCTCAGTGGTGATCGATAATGTTGAGGGGTCAAAAGTTACCTGGGAGTGTGTTAGTAAGTTAGAATGAACTTTTCACCTCACTTTGTCCCGGTCGAGAGGAGGGGATTCTGTTAAAGCAATGAAATGACGTCATGATCTGTATATAAACTGTTGCTCGTGATTAAGTGGGAGCGCGCTCCGAGAATAAATTCTGTTACCTATTATTGAAAGACTGGTCTGCGTCTATTTTATGCAAACAAGAATCTTAGAAATTCTCATAAAATAGATTAAGGGTTTTCAATTGATGAAAGCACATTGGCATAATTAAATTACACTAACAGCCATCAATCATTCCTTCAATTCTGACCAGTTTCCCAGTCCCTGCCGATGAAAAACACCCCCACAGCATGATGCTGCCACTACCATGCTTCACTGTGGGGATGGTATTCTCGGGGCGATGAGAGGTGTTGGGTTTGCCCCAGACATAGCGTTTTCCTTGATGGCCCAAAAAGCTCAATTTTAGTCTCACCTGACGTGAGTACCTTCTTCCATATGTTTGGGGAGTCTCCCACATGCCTTTTGGCGAACACCAAATGTGTTTGCTTATTTTTTTCTTTAAACAATGGCTTTTTTCTGGACACTCTTCTGTAAAGCCCAGCTCTGTGGAGTGTACGGCTTAAAGTAGTCCTACGGACAGATACTCCAGTCTCCGCTGTGGAGCTTTGCAGATCCATCAGGGTTATCTTTGGTCTCTTTGTTGCCTCTCTGTTTAATGCCCGCCCTCCTTGCCTGGTCCGTGAGGACGGCCCTCTCTTGGCAGGTTTGTTGTTGTGCCATATTCTTTCCTTTCTAACCATGACAGCTAACCATGGTCCAGGGATAGCTAGGAGACAGCTAGCTGCGGTCCAGGGATGGCTAGGAGATAGCTAACCACGGTCCAGGGATAGCTAGGAGACAGCTAACCATGGTCCAGGGATAGCTAGGAGACAGCTAACCATGGTCCAGGGATAGCTAGGAGACAGCTAACCATGGTCCAGGGATAGCTAGGAGACAGCTAACCATGGTCCAGGGATAGCTAGGAGACAGCTAACCATGGTCCAGGGATAGCAAGGAGACAGCTAACCACGGTCCAGGAATAGCTAGGAGATAGCTAACCACAGTCCAGGGATAGCTAGGCCAGTCCAATAATAATAATAATACATACAAAAGCCAATCCCATTCTCTCACTCCTGTGACCAATTACTGACTGTCCCTCTCAGCACCTTGCCTAGTGTATGCTGCTCCCCAGTGGTGGGACGTGGAAGTGTTCTGTCTATCTGTACACACATCTGCCATCCCCTTCCACAACGGCCTAGTAAACTCCAAACCTACTTGATGGTAATAGTGCTCACTGTTGCCCCTAGTGGCAGGTTTAAAAGGTATCCCCCTACATCCTCGGTACATAGACGGACGTCCTATTTCGAAGTGAATCTTAAGCGTATACAGTTGTGTGTGTCTATGAGTTATGTGTGTGTGTGTATGAGTTGTGTGTGTGTGTGTGTGTGTGTATGAGTTATGTGTGTGTGTGTATGAGTTATGTGTGTGTGTGTGTGTGTGTGTGTGTGTGTGTGTGTGTTATGTGTGTGTGTATGAGTGTGTGTGTGTGTGTATGAGTTATGTATGCGTGTGTGTGTGTGTGTGTGTGTGTGTGTGTGTGTGTGTGTATTAGTTATTTTTGTGTGTATGAGTTATGTGCGTGTGTGTGTATGGGTTATATATGTGTGTATGTGTATGAGTTATGTATGTGTGTGTGGGGGGTGGGTTGTGTGTGTGAGTGAGTGTGTGAGTGATGCTTTATGTGTGTGAGTGTGTGATGCATTTATGTGTGTGTGTATGTGAGAGTGTGTGAATGAGTGATATGTTATGTGTGTGTGCCTGGGTGTGTGCCTAATTGTGTGTTAGTGTGTACCTGTAGACAGTGGTAGGTTGTGTTGTGGTGGCAGGGAAGGATATGATTGGGCCAGCCATCTAGGTCAGAATCTTCAGTACACAGGAAGCCGTCCCCAGCGAAGCCAACGCCACACACACACTGATACACAGTTTCAGACGCCACGCCCAGGTACACACACTCCGCATGCTGACTGCAACGGTGTGTATTATCTTTACAGGGGTTGTGGGGCTCACAGACCTAAACACAGAAACACACTTATAATTACAACACACACTTACAGTCAAAACACACACACCACACCACCCCACACCACACACACCACACACCACACCACCCCACATCACACCACACCACCCCACACCACACACCACACACCACACACACCACACCACACCACACACCACACCACCCCACCACACCACACCACACCACCACACCACACGCACACACATACCACACACACCACACCACACCACACTACACACCACCACACACACCACACCACACTCCACACCACCACACCACACACCACACCACCCCACCCCACACCACACCACACACCACACATCACACCACTCCACACACACCACACCACACCCCACACCACACACACCACACCACACCATACCACACACCACACCACACCACACACCACACATCACACCACTCCACACCACACACACCACACCACACTCCACACCACACACCACACTCCACACCACACACCACACTCCACACCAAACCACCACACTACACACCACATCACCCCACACCACACACACCACACCACACCACCCCACACCACACACACCACACTCCACACCACCACACCACCACACACACCACCACACCACCACACACACCACACCACACTCCACACCATACCACACCATACACCACACACCACACCACACTCCACACCACAGCACACACCACACACACCACACCACACACCACACCACACTCCACACCACACCACACTCCACACCACCACACCACCACACACCACACCACACACCACACCACACCACACACACCACACCACACACCACACACACCACACCACACACCATCACTGGCCTGTTTGGTGTTGTTGGCGTCTTCCAGTCCGAGACCGTAGGGTTGGTTGCCGTGATATCGGGGGGGGCAGGGGAGACAGTGGAACCCTGGGTCTGTGTTCACACACTCGGTCACAC
This sequence comes from Oncorhynchus mykiss, assembly GCF_013265735.2. Taxonomy (NCBI): domain Eukaryota; kingdom Metazoa; phylum Chordata; class Actinopteri; order Salmoniformes; family Salmonidae; genus Oncorhynchus; species Oncorhynchus mykiss. The sequence goes on from NW_023493660.1 coordinate 211,699, forward strand.
ACACACCCTGCAACACACACTACAGGAGAGAGGTTACACACACCCTGCAACACACACTGCAGGAGACAGGTTACACACACACCCTGCAACACACACTACAGGACAGGAGAGAGGTTACACACACACCCTGCAACACACACTGTAGGACAGGAGAAAGGTCACACACACCCTGCAACACACACTGTAGGAGAGAGGTTACACACACACCCTGCAACACACACTACAGGAGAGAGGTTACACACACACCCTGCAACACACACTACAGGAGAGAGGTTACACACACACCCCGCAACACACACTACAGGACAGGAAAGAGGTTACACACACACCCTGCAACACACACTGTAGGACAGGAGAAAGGTCACACACACCCTGCAACACACATTGTAGGAGAGAGGTTACACACACACCCTGCAACACACACTACAGGACAGGAGAGAGGTTACACACACACCCTGCAACACACACTAGAGGAGAGAGGTTACACACATCCTGCAACACACATTGTAGGAGAGAGGTTACACACAAACCCTGCAACACACACTGCAGGAGAGAGGTTACACACACCCTGCAACACACATTTTAGGAGAGAGGTTACACACACACTCTCCAACACACACTGCAGGAGAGAGGTTACACACACCCTGCAACACACACTACAGGAGAGAGGTTACACACATCCTGCAACACACATTGTAGGAGAGAGGTTACACACACACCCTGCAACACACACTGCAGGAGAGAGGTTACACACACCCTGCAACACACACTACAGGAGAGAGGTTACACACATCCTGCAACACACACTACAGGGGAGAGCACACACCTGGCAACACACACTGTAGGACAGGAGAAAGGTCACACAGACCCTGCAACACACACTAGACACACTACTCACACAGAGATAGAGGTTGTGTGTGTGTGTGTGTGTGTGTGTGTGTGTGTGTGTGTGTGTTTGTGTGTGTGTGTGTGCGTGCGTGTGTGTGTATTTACTTCATCCTGGTCTTCACAGACAGAGCCATTTCCATGGTAACCCAGTGGACAGGGCCCACATTCCCATGAGCCATCAGTCTCAGAGTGGCAGGAGACCCCAGGGAAGCAGGGCCTAGAAAGACAGCTGTCTACACAGAGAGAGAGAGGAAGGCCAAAGAGTATGATTGGTAGAATTGACTGTAAAATGTTAAAACAGACAAGAGCGCTCCAGTGGTAGTGGACACAAACAATGACAGAAATATAATTGAGTTCCGTAATAACCAACTCTGGACAGGTACATCACCCTTGTCTTATTCAGCCCTAATATATTCAACAATCAATCCCTAATATTCATACGGCAATAACTTCTACACAATAGAAAACACAGTAGGCATTTTCTCCCACATACTGTAGGCATACTCCTCTCTTTTCACACATGCTACTATTTAGAGATTATTTTCATTGAGAACTTGAAACCGACCATGGAGAATATGAACTTCAAGTTATTTTTGAAGACTATTCCAAAGAATGGCAGGTGAGTACAAAAAGGTATCTTTTCGCATACCACTCTTAAATCTAAAAAGAACAGTGTTGGTTTCATTCCTTCTAGTGGAATAGTTATTGTTATCCCTGACCAAGTTAGAGTTGTTTCAAGGTGCTTGGGGACCATACTGTGGACAATCTGATGAACAAGACAACCCTTGACAAACCTCCTCCACTTTGAGGAAGAGAGAGACTGACAGAGACTCCTCCACTTTGAGGAGGAGAGAGACTGACAGACTCCTCCACTTTGAGGAGGAGAGACTGACAGAGACTCCTCCACTTTGAGGAGGAGAGAGACTGACAGAGACTCCTCCACTTTGAGGAGGAGAGACTGACAGAGACTCCTCCACTTTGAGGAGGAGAGAGACTGACAGAGACTACTCCACTTTGAGGAGGAGAGAGACTGACAGAGAATCCTCCACTGTGAGGAAGAGAGAGACTGACAGACTCCTCCACTTTGAGGAGGAGAGAGACTGACAGACTCCTCCACTTTGAGGAGGAGAGACTGACAGAGACTCCTCCACTTTGAGGAGGAGAGAGACTGACAGAGACTACTCCACTTTGAGGAGGAGAGAGACTGACAGAGACTCCTCCACTTTGAGGAGGAGAGAGACTGACAGAGAATCCTCCACTTTGAGGAGGAGAGACAGACAGAGACTCCTCCACTTTAAGGAGGAGAGAGAGTGACAGAGACTCCTCCACTTTGAGGAGGAGAGACTGACAGAGACTCCTCCACTTTGAGGAGGAGAGAGACTCTTTGAGGAGGAGAGAGACTGACAGAGACTCCTCCACTTTGAGGAGGAGAGAGACTGACAGAGACTCATCCACTTTGAGGAGGAGGCTTTCAAAGTGCAAATGGTCAAGATGGGTATGTACTGGAAGTCTAAGAACAATACTAACTAATTAGTTCTGAGATGTCTGCAGTTTGTTTTTAATGATCTTGGGGGCACTATTGTACCAGGAAGAACATGCATAAAGTGGCACTGAACAAGAGCCCCTGCCAATGCCACCATTGAGATGGATCTGTATTGTTTGTTTTAGCTCTATGAATAAATTATTACACTGGATTAGTGATTTAACTACTTGGATGGCTCACATTTATCCTCCAGCTAAATCAAGACCAAGGTACTTATTGTTGGAGCCAAAGCACAGAGAGAGAATCTGGACACACATTTAAATTCACGGATAATAAAGATAAAACACCAGGTAAAAACCTAGGTTTGAACTACATTTCCAATCACACATTAGGAATGTGACCAACATAGCTTTTTTACCACATTGCCAAGGTGCGGCCATTTCTCTCTCAGACTGATACAAGGACACTCATCCATGCTTTTATTACAGCAGGCTTGACTACTGTAATGCCCTCCTGTCTTGTCTGCCCAGGAAGCCATTGGTCAACTGCAAAACATACAGAATGCTGCAGCACGGGTACTGACCAAGAACAGACGGAGAGCACACATTACACCGGTTTTAAGGTCTCTGCACTGGCTGCCTGTGAGTTTTAGAAATAATTGTAATATTCCACTATTGGTTTAAAATCAAACCACGACTGTGCACCCCAATACAGACATGCTTCTAAGTTATGTATCCAGGGCCTCCCGGGTGGCGCAGTCGTTAAGGGCGCTGTACTGCAGCGCCAGCTGTGCCATCAGAGTCCTGGGTTCGCGCCCAGGCTCTGTCGTAACCGGCCGCGACCGGGAGGTCCGTGGGGCGACGCACAATTGGCCTAGCGTCGCCCGGGTTAGGGAGGGCTTGGTCGGTAGGGGTGTCCTTGTCTCATCGCGCACCAGCGACTCCTGTGGCGGGCTGGGCGCAGTGTACGCTAGCCAAGGTGGCCAGGTGCACGGTGTTTCCTCCGGCGCATTGGTGCGGCTGGCTTCCGGGTTGGATGTGCGCTGTGTTAACCTTTCTGATCTCCCCATCCCGGATCCGGGTTCGTGAATACAGACTCAAGCTCATTACCATAACGCAACGTTAACTATTCATGAAAATCGCAAATGAAATGAAATAAATATGCTAGCTCTCAAGCTTAGCCTTTTGTTAACAACACTGTCATCTCAGATTTTCAAAATATGCTTCTCAACCATTGCAAAACAAGCATTTGTGTATGGCTAACGTAGCATTTAGCATTAGCATTCAGCTGGCAACATTTACACAAAAAAACAGAAAAGCATTCAAAAAAATCATTTACCTTTGAAGAACTTCAGATGTTTTCAATGAGGAGACTCTCAGATAGCAAATGTTCAGTTTTTCCTGAAAGATTATTTGTTTAGGACAAATCGCTCCGTTTTCTGCGTCACGTTTAGCTATGAAAAAACCCCTGTATCCAGGATTGTGTAAATCTATCAGCAAGCTCATTAGCATAACACAACGTTAACTATTTATGAAAATCGCAAATGAAATGAAATAAATATGCCATCTCTCAAGCGTAGCCTTTTGTAAACAACACTGTCATCTCAGATTTTCAAAATATGCTTCTCAACCATAGGAAAACAATAATTTGTGTAAAAGTAGCTAGCTAGAGTTAGCATTTCGCGTTAGCATTTAGCGTTAGCATTAGCGTTAGCATCCAGCACGCAACATTAACAAAAACATAAAAGCCTTCAAATAAAATCATTTACCTTTGAAGAACTTCTGATGTTTTCAATGAGGATACTCTCAGTTAGATAGCAGATGCTCAGTTTTTCCAAAAAGATTCCTTGTGTATTAGAAATAGCTCCGTTTTATACATCACATTTGGCTACCAAAAAAAATCCATAAATTCAGTCCTCAAAACGCAAACTTTTTTCCAAATTAACTCCATAATATCGACTGAAAACATGGCAAACGTTGTTTAGAATCAATCATCAAGGTGTTTTTCACATATCTCTTCATTGATACATCGTTCTTGGACACATGCTTTCTCCCCTGAATCAAATGGTAAAGTAGAAGCAGCTGGCAATTGCGCACCGAATTCGACGCAGGACACCAGGCGGACACTTGGAAAATGTAGTCTCTTATGGTCAATCTTCCAATGATATGCCTACAAATACGTCACAATGCTGCTAAGACCTTGGGCGAACGACAGAAAGTGTAGGCTCATTCGTTGCGCAATCACAGCCATATAAGGAGAGAATGGAAAACAGAGCTTCAGAAATTCTGCTAATTCCTGGGTGATGCATCATCTTGGTTTCGCCTGTAGAATGAGTTCTGGGGCACTTACAGACAAAATCTTTGCAGATTCTGAAACTTCAGAGTGTTCTTTCCAAAACTGTCAAGAATATGCATAGTCGAGCATCTTTTCGTGACAAAATATCGCGCTTAAAACGGGAACGTTTTTTATCCAAAAATGAAATAGCGCCCCTAGAGCTCTAACAGGTTAAAGAAGCAGCGGCTTGGTTGGTTGTGTATCGGAGGACGCATGACTTTCAACCTTCGTCTCTCCCGAGCCCGTACGGGAGTTGTAGCGATGAGACAAGATAGTAGCTACTACAACAATTGGATACTACGAAATTGGGGAGAAAAAGGGGTAAAATTCACAAAAAAAAAAAAAAAAAAAAAAAAAAAAAAGTTATGTATCCAGTAGGTCCCTCAGGTCCTCTGGCACTGGCCTATTAACTATCCCAAAGCCTAGGACCAAGAGGCATGGAGAGGCAGCCTTTAGTTACTATGCCTCCACCCTCTGGAACAGCCTGCCAGAGAACCTGAGGGGGACCAAGAGGCATGGAGAGGCAGCCTTTAGTTACTATGCCTCCACCATCTGGAACAACCTGCCAGAGAACCTGAGGGGGACCAAGAGGCATGGAGAGGCAGCCTTTAGTTACTATGCCCCCACCCTCTGGAACAGCCTGCCAGAGAACCTGAGGGGGACCAAGAGGCATGGAGAGGCAGCCTTTAGTTACTATGCCCCCACCCTCTGGAATAGCCTGCCAGAGAACCTGACCGGGACCGAAACTGTGGAAACTGTGGAGATCTTAAAACACACATTTTTCACTTTGCTTTTCCTCAGGGTGCTTTTTAGTCGTTCAGTTTTTATTGTCGTTCAGCCTCTGAGAATACCGAATACGGTGACTGTGTAACGATTAATAACAAATACAGTGACTGTGTAACGGTTTTCTTGAAGTGAAGGAGAGGCGGATCAAAACGCAGCGTGGTGGTTATTCATGGTTCTTTAATATAGACACTATACATGAATAAACTAACAAAACAAGAAATGTGAAAAAACCAAAACAGCCCTATCTGGTGCAAACACAGAGACAGGAACAATCACCCACCAACAAACAGTGAAACCCAGGCTACCTAAGTATGATTCTCAATCAGAGACAACTAATGACACCTGCCTCTGATTGAGAACCATACTAGGCCGAACCATAGAAATACCCAAAACATAGAAAAACAAACATAGACTGCCCACCCCAACTCACGCCCTGACCATACTAAATAATGACAAAATAAAGGAAATAAAGGTCAGAACGTGACAGTACCCCACCCCCAAAGGTGCGGACTCCGGCCGCAAAACCTTAACCTATAGGGGAGGGTCTTGGTGGGCGTCTGTCCGCGGTGGCGGCTCTGGCGCGGGACGCGGACCCCACTTCACCATCGTCTTAGTCCGCCTTATTGTCCACCTCCGTGGCTTTCTAAACATGGCAACCCTTCTCAATGACCCCACTGGACAGAGGGGCAGCTCGGGACAGAGGGGCGGAAGCTCTGGACAGAGGGGCAGGGGCTCTGGGCTGAGGGGCTCTGGCGCCTCTGGGCTGAGGGGCTCTGGCGGCCTCTGGCTGACTGGCGGCACTGGCGGCTCCTTGCAGACTGGCGGCACTGGCGGCTCCTTGCAGACTGGCGGCACTGGGAAGACTGGCGGCTCAGGCGGCGCTGGGCAGACGGGCGGCTCAGGCGGCGCTGGGCAGACGGGCGGCTCAGGGGGCGCTGGGCAGACGGGCGGCTCAGGCGGCGCTGGGCAGACGGGCGGCTCAGGCGGCGCTGGGCAGACGGGCAGCTCAGGCGGCGCTGGGCAGACGGGTGGCTCAGATGGCGCTGGGCAGACAAGAAGCTCCGGCAACGCTGGAGAGGAAGGCTCTGACAGCGCTGGACTGAGGAGCTCTGGCGCCTCTGGAATGAGGAGCTCTAGCGCCTCTGGACTGAGGGGCGGGAGCTCTGGCAGCGCCGAACAGGCGGGAGACTCCGGCAGCGCTGGAGAGGCGAGGCGCACTGTAGGCCTGATGCGTGGTGCTGGCACTGGTGGTACTGGGCCGAGGACACGCACAGGAAGCCTGGTGCGGGGAGCTGCCACCGGAGGGCTGGTGCGTGGAGGTGGTACTGGGTAGACCAGACCGTGCAGGCGTACTGGAGCTCTTGAGCACCGAGCCTGCCCAACCTTACCTGGTTGAATGCTCCCGGTCGCCCTGCCAGTGCGGTGAGGTGGAATAGCCCGCACTGGGCTATGCAGGCGAACCAGGGACACCATGCGCAAGGCTGGGGCCATGTAAGCCGGCCCAAGGAGACGCACTGGAGACCAGCTGCGTAGAGCCGGCTTCATGGCACTTGGCTCAATGCTCACTCTAGCCCGGCCGATACGCGGAGCTGGAATGTAGCGCACCGGGCTATGCACCCGCACTGGGGACACCGTGCGCTCCAAAGCATAACACGGTGCCTGCCTGGTCTCTCTAGCCCCCCGGTAAGCACAGGAAGTTGGCGCAGGTCTCCTACTTGGCTTCGCCATACTCCCTGTGTGCCTCCCCCCAAGACATTTTTGGGGCTGACTCTCGGGCTTCCGTCCGCGTCGCCGTGCTCGTCTCTCCAACTCCATTCTCCTATAACCTTCTTCGCACTGCTCCAGCGAATCCCAGGCGGGCTCCGGCACTCTCCCTGGGACGACCGCCCACCTGTCTATTTCCTCCCACGTCGTGTAATCCAGACTTTGTTGCTCCTGCTGCCGCTGCCTTTCACCACGCCGCTTGGTCCTGTTGTGGTGGGTGGTCCTGTAACGGTTTTCTTGAAGTGAAGGAGAGGCGGACCAAAGCGCAGCGTGGTGGTTATTCATGGTTCTTTAATATAGACACTATACACTATACATGCACAGAGACAGGAACAATCACCCACCAACACACAGTGAAACCCAGGCTACCTAAGTATGATTCTCAATCAGAGACAACCAATGACACCTGCCTCTGATTGAGAACCATACTAGGCCGAACCATATAAATACCCAAATCATAGAAAAACAAACATAGACTGCCCACCCCAACTCACGCCCTGACCATACTAAATAATGACAAAACAAAGAAAATAAAGGTCAGAACGTGACAGACTGACTATTAAAACCTACCCAAACCAGAAACCGTGGATAGACGGCGGCATTCTCGCAAAACTGAAAGCACGAACCACCACATTTAAACCATGGAAAGGTGACTGGGAATATGGCAGAATACAAACAGTGTAGTTATTCCCTCTGTAAGAAAATAAAACATGTCAAATGTCAGTTCAGAGACAAAGTGGAATTGCAATTCAACGGCTCAGACACGAGACGTATGTGGCTGGGGGCATAGTACCTAAAGGCAGACAATCACAGACTACAAAGGGAAAATGTGCCACGTCGGACACCGACGTCTTGCTTCCGGACAAGATAAACAACTTCTTCGCCCGATTTGAGGATAACACAGTGCCACCGACCGCTACCAAGAACTGTGGGCTCTCCTTCTCCGTGGCCGATGTGAGTAAGACGTTTAAGCATGTTAACACTCGCATGGCTGCCGGCCCAGACGGCATCCATAGCCGCGTCCTCAGAGAATGCGCAGACCAGCTGGCTGGAGTGTTTACGGGCATATTCAATCTCTCCCTAAACGTGTCTGCTGTCCCCACTTTCTTCAAGATGTCAACCATTGTTCCTGTACCCAAGAAAGCAAAGGTAACTGAACTAAATGTCTATCGCCCCGTAGCACTCACTTCTGTCATCATGAATGCTTTGAGAGGCCAGTTAAGGATCATATCACCTCTACCTTACCTGACACCCTAGACCCACTTCAATTTGCTTAGATCCACAGACGATGCAATCGCCATCGCACTGCACACTGACCTATCCCATCTGGACAAGAGGAACAAGAGGAACAAGAGGAATACCTATGTATAATGCTGTTCATTGACTATAGCTCAGCATTCAACACCATAGTACCCTCCAAGGTCATCATTAAGCTCATGGTCCTAGGTCTGAACCCTGCCCTCTGCAACTGGGTCCTGGACTTCCTGACTGTCCGCCCCAGGTGGGGAAGGTAGGGAGCAACAACTCCACTTTGCTGATCCTAAACACAGGGACCTCGCAAGAGTGCATGCTCAGCCCCTTCCTGTACTCTCTGTTCACCCATGGCTGCGTGGCCACACACGCCTCCAACCCAATCATCAAGTTTGCAGATGACACAACAGTAGTGGGCTTGATTACCCACAATGACGAGACAGCCTACAGAGAGGAGGTGAGGGCACTCGAAGTGTGGTGTCAGGAAAACAACCTCCCACCAAACATCCACAAAACAAAGCAGCTGATTGTGGAATTCAGGAAACAGCAGAGGGAGCAGCCCCCTATCCACATCGACGGGACTGCAGTGGACAAGGTGGAAAGCTTCAAGTTCCTAAGCGTACACATCACTGACAACCTGAAATGGTCCACCCACACAGACAGTGTGGTGAAGTAGGCGCAAAAGCGCCTCTTCAACCTCAGGAGGCTGAAGAAATTTGCCTTGGCCACTAAAACCCTCGTAAACTTTTACACATGCACAATTGAGAGCATCCTGTCAGGCTGTATCACCACCTGGTATGGCAACTGCACCGCCCGCAACCGCAGGGCTCTCCAGAGGGTGGTGAGGTCTGCCCAACGCATCACCGGGGGCAAACTACCTGCCCTCCAGGACACCTACACCACCCGATGTCACAGGAAGGCCAAAAATATCATCAAGGACATCAACCACCCGAGCCACTGCCTGTTCACCCCGCTATCATCCATAAGGCGAGGTCAGTACAGGTGCAGAGACTGAAAAACAGCTTCTATCTCAAGGCCATCAGACTGTTCAATAGCCATCACTAGCACATTAGAGGCTGCTGCATATATACATAGACTTGGAATCACTTTAATAATGGAACACTAGTCACTTCAATTACGTTTCAATAATGTTTACATACAATCAATCAATTAAATGTATTTATAAAACCCTTCTTACATCTTACATACAGCTTTACTCATCTTATATTCTATTCTATTCTTCTGTTCTACTGTATTTTAGTCAATGCCACTCCGACATTGCTCGTCCTAATATTTAAATATTTCTTAACTCTATTCTTTTACCTTTGGATTTGTGTGTATTGCTGTGAATTGTTAGATATTACTGCACTGTTGGAACTAGGAACACAAGCATTTAGTTAGATATTACTGCTCTGTTGGAACTAGGAACACAAGCATTTAGTTAGATATTACTGCTCTGTTGGAACTAGGAACACAAGCATTTAGTTAGATATTACTGCTCTGTTGGAACTAGGAACACAAGCATTTAGTTAGATATTACTGCTCTGTTGGAGTTAGAAACACAAGCATTTAGTTAGATATTACTGCACTGTTGGAGCTAGGCACACAAGCATTTAGTTAGATATTACTGCACTGTTGGAGCTAGGAACACAAGCATTTAGTTAGATATTACTGCACTGTTGGAGCTGGGAACACAAGCATTTAGTTAGATATTACTGGACTGTTGGAGCTGGTTACACAAGCATTTAGTTAGATATTACTGCTCTGTTGGAACTAGGAACAGCAGCATTTAGTTAGGTACTACTGCTCTGTTGGAGCTAGAAACACAAGCATTTAGTTAGGTACTACTGCTCTGTTGGAGCTAGAAACACAAGCATTTAGTTAGATATTACTGCACTGTTGGAGCTAGGCACACAAGCATTTAGTTAGATATTACTGCACTGTTGGAGCTAGGAACACAAGCATTTAGTTAGATATTACTGCACTGTTGGAGCTGGGAACACAAGCATTTAGTTAGATATTACTGGACTGTTGGAGCTGGTTACACAAGCATTTAGTTAGATATTACTGCTCTGTTGGAACTAGGAACAGCAGCATTTAGTTAGGTACTACTGCTCTGTTGGAGCTAGAAACACAAGCATTTAGTTAGGTACTACTGCTCTGTTGGAGCTAGAAACACAAGCATTTAGTTAGGTACTACTGCTCTGTTGGAACTAGAAACACAAGCATTTAGTTAGGTACTACTGCTCTGTTGGAGCTAGAAACACAAGCATTTAGTTAGGTACTACTGCTCTGTTGGAGCTAGAAACACAAGCATTTAGTTAGGTACTACTGCTCTGTTGGAGCTAGAAACACAAGCATTTAGTTAGGTACTACTGCTCTGTTGGAACTAGTTTTCACACCCTGGCCTTTGTTATCTGTGTTTTCTTTATTATTTTCGTTAGGCCAGGGTGTGACATGGGTGATTTATTGTGTGTCGTCTTGTCTAGGGGTTTATTCGATTTATGGGGTTGTGTTCAGTGTAGTTGTCTAGGTAGGCCTATGGTTGCCTAGAGTGGTTCTCAATCAGAGGCAGGTGTTTATCGTTGTATCTGATTGGGAACCATATTTAGGCAGTCATATTCTTTGGGTATTTTGTGGGTGGTTGTTTCCTGTCTCTGTGTTCTCTGCACCAGTTAGGACTGTTTCGGTTTTGCCACGGTTTATTATTTTGTATTTGTATAGTGTTTACGTTTTCGTCTTTATTAAAGATGCTTAACAATAACCACGCTGCATTTTGGTCCTCCTCTCCTTCCCGGGAAGAAGACCGTTACACTAGGAACACAAGCATTTAGCCGCACCCGCAATAACATCTGCTAAATATGTGTAAGTGACCGATAACATTTGATTTGATTTTAGCAGAAAGGCCAAAATCAATGTTTCATCAAATCATTTTTTACATGTTTTTTTTATACTAAAGGGGTCCTAAAATTCCAAATCAAATAGCTAAATTATCCTTGGTATGACAATCTTAAAACAATTCCATATGTTAGTTTAGACTGTTATGGATAAATTATCTGTACTGTATCCTAACTGTTTCAAAAACTTCCATAGTTTACTTGGATTGTTCCTGTTCGCAACTATGTTGTCAGTGGAATAATGGTTCTTGGCCCTCTCTGTCATCCTATGTATGCTACCTATTGGACAGGGTTGTGTATCGCAGGCTGCGTAGTCGGCCGTCTCTCCCACACAGTTCCTGCCTCCATGCCGGGGGGCGGGGTTAGAACACTCCCGCTGACGAATCATCAGCCCACTGCCACACGACACACTGCATGGTAACCAGGAAGACCACGGTCCCCAGACCCCGACAACTATAATCACACAGACAGTGTATCAGTCAATCCAACATCAACAATAGCAGTCATCTGGTTTGTTTGTTTGTGTTCTCACTTGGACAGGGTGTAGCGTCACAGGGATGTGTCTCTGTAGTGTTGCCACGGCAGCCGCTGCCCCTGCGCTGAGCGAGGGGGAAGTTGCAGAGTCGAACACGCACAACGAGACCTGAACCACACGACACAGAACATGCAGACCACGGAGACCACAGGCCCCAGCCGCCGTTCCCATGGACTACACACACACACACACACACAAACACACAAACACACACACACATTTTTATAAAAGGGAAATGATTGCTCAAACCCAACACCCAAACCTGAGCGTTCCATTCTGCCACCTCTGGTCTCTTGGCCCTCCCACCCATATGAGGGTCAGCCCCCCCCCCCCCCCCCAGACCAGTCAAAGATCCTCTCTGTCCTGACACCTCAACGGTGGAATGAGCTTCAGCCTAACGTCAGCAGAGTCCCAACCCCACCTTCCTAACATGTCTGAAACCGTACATCTTCAAAGAGTATCATAAATAAATACAACGACGTAGCTAACCATAATGTGTATTACAGGAGCTAGCTGTACTACAGGAGTTATTGGTGAACTCACCTCGGCTTTCACAACTTCCCAGGGTGCACCTGCGGGTTTGGAGGGAGGAGTCAGAACAGGACGTGGAGACATCATCACAAGATCGCCCTCTCCGCTGGAAGCCACGCCCACAGGTGACCGAACATTCCGTCCACTCCGACCATGGGGACCATCCATCTTCACTTCCCAACCCTATACACACACACAAACACACACACACATGCACACAAACACACACACACACAAACAAATACATATACATACGCACACATATGTATACAAACTCTACGACTCTATGACTCTAACACCATCATTAAGTTTGCCGATGACAACAGTGGTAGGCCTGATCACCGACAACGATGAGACAGCCTATAGGGAGGAGGTCAGAGATATGGCAGTGTGGTGCAAGGACAACAACCTCTCCCTCGATGTGATCAAGACAAATGAGATGATTGTGGACTACAGGCAAAGGAGGACCGAGCACGCCCCCATTCTCATCGACGGGGCTGTAGTGGAGCAGGTTGAGAGCTTCAAGTTCCTTGGTGTCCACATCACCAACAAACTAACATGGTCCAAGCACACCAAGACAGTCGTGAAGAGGGCACGACAAAACCTGATTCCCCTCAGGAGACTGAAAAGATTTGGAATGGGTCCTGAGATCTTCAAAAGGTTCTACTGCTACACCATCGAGAGAATCCTGACTGGTTGCATCACTGCCTGGTATGGCAATTGCTCGGCCTCCGACCGCAAGCACTACAGAGGGGAGTGCGTACGGCCCAGTACATCACTGGGACCAAGCTTCCTGCCATCCAGGACCTCTATACCAGGCGGAGTCAGAAGAAGGCCCTAAAAATTGTCAAAGACTCCAGCCACCCTAGTCATAGACTGTTCTCTCTGCTACCGCACGGCAAGCGGTACCGGAGTGCCAAGGCTAGGTCCAAGAGGCTTCTAAACAGCTTCTACCCCCAAGCCATAAGACTCCTGCACATCTAATCAAATGGCTATCCAGACTATTTGCATTGCCCCCCCCCCCCCCCCCCCCCCCCCCCCCCCCTCTTACGCCGCTGCTACTCTCTGTTATTATCTATGCATAGTCACTTTAACTTCTTAGTGACTGGGGGGCAGTATTGAGTAGCTTGGATGAATAAGGTGCCCAGACTAACCGCCTGCTACTCAGTCCCAGATGCTAATATATGCATATTATTATTAGTATTGGATAGAAAACACTCTGAAGTTTCTAAAACTGTTTGAATGATGTCTGTGTGTATAACAGAACTCATATGGCAGGCAAAAACCTGAGAAAAAAATCCAACCAGGAAGTGGGAAATCTGAGGCTTGTAGGTTTTCAACTCAGCCCCTATTGAAGACACGGTGGGATATTGGTCATGTTGCACTTCCTAAGGCTTCCACTAGATATCAACAGTCTTTAGAACGTTGTTTCAGGCTTCTACTGTGAAGGGGGGCTGAATGAGAGGGGAATGAGTCAGGTGTCTGGCAGAGTGCCACGGGCTCGTGATGCGCGGTCATGAGAGAGTTAGCTCTTGTTTCATTGCTTTTCTAGAGACAAAGGAATTCTCCGGTTGGAACATCATTGAAGATTTATGTTAAAAACTTCCTAAAGATTGATTCTATACATCGTTTGACATGTTTCTACGGACTGTAACAATTTTTTTTGACATTTCGTCTGCTCCTAGTGAACGCGCTTCATGACTTTGGATTTGTTTACAAAATGCGCTAACAAAAGTAGCTATTTGGACATAAATTATGGACATTATCGAAGAAATCACAAATTTATTGTGGAACTGGGATTCCTGGGAGTGGATTCTGATGAAGATCATTAAAGGTAAGTGAATATTTATAATGCTATTTCTGACTATTGTTGACTACACAACATGGCGGATATTTTTCGGCTGGTTTGGGCTCTGAGCGCCGTACTCAGATTATTGCATGGTGTGCTTTTTCCGTAACGTTTTTTTTAAATCTGACACAGCGGTTGCATTAAGGAGAAGTTTATCTAAAGTTCCATGTATAATAGTTGTATCTATTATCAATGTTTAATATTAGTATTTCTGTGAATTGATGTGGCTCTCTACAAAATCACTGCATGTTTTGGAACGACTGAACATAACACGCCAATGTAATATGAGATTTTTGGATATAAATATGCACTTCATCGAACAAAACATACATGTATTGTGTAACATGAAGTCCCATGAGTGTCATCTGATGAAGATCATCAAAGGTTAGTGATTAATTTTACCTCTGTACTTTTTGTGACTCCAGTCTTTCTCCAGTCCGTGACTTGGTGGTGACCTAACATAACCGTTTGTGGTGCTTTCACTGTAAAGCCTTTTTAAATCAGACACTGTGGCTGGATTAATGAGAACGGTATCTTTAAAATGGTGTAAAATACTTGTATATTTGAGGAGTTTTAATTATGAGATTTTTGTTGTTTTGAATTTGGCACCCTGCACTTTCACTGGCTGTTGGCGGGGTGGGACGCTACTGTCCCAAATATCCCAGAGAGGTTTTAATAACTCTACCTACATGTACATATTACCTCAATTACCTCAACTAACCGGTGCCCCCGCACGTTGACTCTGTACCAGTACCCCCTGTATATAGTCTCGCTATTGTTATTTTACAGCAGCTCTTTAACTACTTGTTACTTTTATTTCTTATTCTTATTCGTATTTTTTAAACTGCATTGTTGGTTAAGGGCGTGTAAGTAAGCATTTCACTGTAAGGTCTACACCTGTTGTATTCAGGGCTTGTGACGAATACAATTTGATTTGACTAAATATGACTTCTGAAATAATCATTTGAAATACAGTAGACTAAGTGAATGTGTTTAGATATCTCACCCAGGCACACAGGGCAGCATTCCCCTTCAGTGAAGGAAGGACTGGAACATATTACTGGAGGACAGGTGACCTGCCGACACACTGCCTTCCCCTCCTACACACACACAACACACACACACACACACACACACACACACACACACACACACACACACACACACACACACAGTAGTAAAGCAAAAGGGCCTAGAGATATCTTGACTCAAGAGTTGAGCGTGTGTGTGTGTGTGTGTGTGTGTGTGTGTGTGTGTGTGTGTGTGTGTGTGTTTACCTGGCAGGTACAGAATGTGCAGCTGTCTGAAACCCAGTCCTCCTTCCGCTGATACACACGTCCGTCCTGCACACACACTCTCTCCTCTTCATCATCTTCTCCTCCTCCCTCTCTGTCCAAACTGCTGCCCAGCTCAGAGAGAGCTTCACGCAATGCCTCATTCTCCTCTGTCTGAACACACACAGATGAAGACGGCAGGAGGCTTGTGGATCTGGTTATGGTTAGTACTGATGCTGTGTGTGTGTGTGTGTGTGTGTGTGTGTGTGTGTGTGTGTGTGTGTGTGTGTGTGTGTGTGTGTGTGTGTGTGTGTGTGTGTGTGTGTGTGTGTGTGTGTGTGTGTGTGTGTGTGTGTGCGTCACACTCCATGAGAACCCAAGATATATATTTTTACCCTCCAATGTTTGTAAACATTAAATGTAATCAAACACTGTACAGCCTCAAAACATGGTTAAAACAATAGTGTTGATATCCTGGATGGTCAGTCCTTGCATCCACAGCTCTGTCTATTAATCTGAGAGTGGTTACATTTCTCCAGGCCCATCCCTCAGCTTTTTACCAAAACAGAGGCGGGGAGACCCTTTTGTTATTGTTTCATCTGTGGACTTGCCCTTTAAACAGCTGCATATTATCAAGATATCAAAGTGTCACCAACACAAAGTTCAACAATAGGCCTGTAGCAAATTAAGCGTATTGCATTCATTATTCACATGTAAATAGCACTTTTCAGTAGTGCTCAAAGCCATTCCATGAGTGAGGCATTTATTTTTCAACTTTAATCAATGAGCCCATTCAGTTCTCCATGACAACTAAATCATAAACAACAGAGTAGGGCTGGCTATGCTCAGGTGGGTCATGCTCAGGTAAAACTATTAGGCTAATCAATACTTCCATATTTCCAAGTCCTGTTCTTGAAAATCAAGGGGTATAACATTTATTGGAATGAGTAGAATTCTGAAAGACTTTGGTTTTTAATGTAAAGATATCATTTAATCGTCTTATTATATGTAGTAGAAAGCGATGGGTTAGAAGAAGCCTACTTAACCAATCCATAAAGTAAAATTTAACATCCATATATGGCCAGCTATGTAAACATTAACATTAATTTATCCTGCAATAGATGTTGTTCAATTGGTTACATACATTGTTGTCTTCCTCTAACGCCTCTTAAGGGGAAAGTAATCTAAAAGTAACTGAATGTAATCAGATTACGTTACTGAGTTTGAGTAATCCAAAAGTTACATTACTGATTACTAGTTAGGACAGGTAACCAGTAACTGTAACGAATTCCATTTAGGAAGTAACCTAGCCAACCCTGTCTGTATGTGTCTGTGTGTCTTACAGCTCTCTGAAGGTCGTGCAGCAGACTAGTGGTAACGATGTGGAGGCCATGCAGCTCTGATAACAGATCATTCAGCTCCTCACAGGACCGACGACACATCACCTCAGGACGCTCCACCCCTACACACACACACACACACACACACACACACACGCAGAATCAGAGCTAACCCAAACCAGATCCACAAGCCTCCTGCTGTCTTTATCTGTGTGTTCAGACAGAGTTTTCTTAACATTGTTTTTGATAAAGGTGTTATGGATAGTGAAGGTGTTATTGATAGTGAAGGTGTTATGGATAGTGAAGGTATTATGGACAGTGGATAGCAAAGGTGTTATGGATAGTAAAGGTTTGATTGATAGTGGATAGTGAAGGTGTGATTGATAGTGGATAGTAAAGATGTTATGGATAGTGGATAGTAAAGATGTTATGGATAGTAAAGGTGTTATGGATAGTGAAGGTGTTATGGATAGTGGATAGTAAAGGTGTTATGGATAGTGAAGGTGTTATGGATAGTGGATAGTAAAGGTGTTATGGATAGTGGATAGTAAAGGTGTTATGTATAGTAAAGGTGTTATGGATAGTGGATAGTAAAGGTGTTATGGATAGTGAAGGTGTTATGGATAGTGGATAGTAAAGATGTTATGGATAGTAAAGGTGTTATGGATAGTAAAGGTGTTATGGATAGGGAAGGTGTTATGGATAGTGGATAGTAAAGGTGTTATGGATAGTGGATAGTAAAGGTGTTATGGATAGTGGATAGTAAAGGTGTTATGGATAGTGAAGGTGTTATGGATAGCGGATAGTAAAGGTGTTATGGATAGTGAAGGTGTTATGGATAGTGGATAGTAAAGGTGTTATGGATAGTGGATAGTAAAGGTGTTATGGGTAGTGGATAGTAAATGTGTTATGGATAGTGGATAGTAAATGTGTTATGGATAGTGGATAGTGGAGAGTAAAGGTGTTATGGATAGTGGATAGTAAAGGTGTTATGGATAGTGGATAGTAAATGTGTTATGGATAGTGGATAGTAAATGTGTTATGGATAGTGGATAGTGGAGAGTAAAGGTGTTATGGATAGTGGATAGTGGAGAGTAAAGGTGTTATGGATAGTGAAGGTGTTATGGATGGTGGAGAGTAAAGGTGTTATGGACAGTGGATAGTAAAGGTGTTATGGATAGTGAAGGTTTGATTGATAGTGGATAGTGAAAGTGTTATGGATAGTGGATAGTAAAGGTGTTATGGATAGTAAAGGTGTTATGGATAGTGGATAGTGAAAGTGTTATGGATAGTAAATGTGTTATGGATAGTGGATAGTAAATGTGTTATGGATAGTGGATAGTGGAGAGTAAAGGTGTTATGGATAGTGGATAGTGGAGAGTAAAGGTGTTATGGATAGTGGATAGTGAAAGTGTTATGGATAGTAAATGTATTATGGATAGTGGATAGTAAATGTGTTATGGATAGTGGATAGTGGAGAGTAAAGGTTTTATGGATAGTGGATAGTAAATGTGTTATGGATAGTGGATAGTGGAGAGTAAAGGTGTTATGGATAGTGGATAGTAAATGTGTTATGGATAGTGGATAGTAAAGGGTGTTATGGATAGTGGATAGTGAAAGTGTTATGGATAGTAAATGTGTTATGGATAGTGGATAGTAAATGTGTTATGGATAGTGGATAGTGGAGAGTAAAGTTGTTATGGATAGTGGAGAGTAAAGGTGTTATGGATAGTGGATAGTAAATGTGTTATGGATAGTGGATAGTAAAGGTGTTATGGATAGTGGATAGTGAAAGTGTTATGGATAGTGGATAGTAAATGTGTTATGGATAGTGGATAGTGGAGAGTAAAGGTGTTATGGATAGTGGATAGTAAATGTGTTATGGATAGTGGATAGTAAAGGTGTTATGGATAGTGGAGAGTGAAGGTGTTATGGATAGTGGATAGTGAAGAGTAAAGGTGTTATGGATAGTGGATAGTTAAAGTGTTATGGATAGTAAATGTGTTATGGATAGTGGATAGTAAATGTGTTATGGATAGTGGATAGTAAATGTGTTATGGATAGTGGATAGTGGAGAGTAAAGGTGTTATGGATAGTGGATAGTAAATGTGTTATGGATAGTGGATAGTAAAGGTGTTATGGATAGTGGAGAGTGAAGGTGTTATGGATAGTGGAGAGTAAAGGTGTTATGGATAGTGGATAGTAAATGTGTTATGGATAGTGGATAGTAAATGTGTTATGGATAGTGGATAGTAAAGGTGTTATGGATAGTGGATAGTAAAGGTGTTATGGATAGTAAAGGTGTTATGGATAGTGGATAGTAAAGGTGTTATGGATGGTGGAGAGTAAAGGTGTTATGGACAGTGGATAGTAAAGGTGTTATGGATAGTGAAGGTTTGATTGATAGTGGATAGTGAAAGTGTTATGGATAGTGGATAGTAAAGGTGTTATGGATAGTAAAGGTGTTATGGATAGTGGATAGTGAAAGTGTTATGGATAGTAAATGTGTTATGGATAGTGGATAGTAAATGTGTTATGGATAGTGGATAGTGGAGAGTAAAGGTGTTATGGATAGTGGATAGTGGAGAGTAAAGGTGTTATGGATAGTGGATAGTGAAAGTGTTATGGATAGTAAATGTATTATGGATAGTGGATAGTAAATGTGTTATGGATAGTGGATAGTGGAGAGTAAAGGTTTTATGGATAGTGGATAGTAAATGTGTTATGGATAGTGGATAGTGGAGAGTAAAGGTGTTATGGATAGTGGATAGTAAATGTGTTATGGATAGTGGATAGTAAAGGGTGTTATGGATAGTGGATAGTGAAAGTGTTATGGATAGTAAATGTGTTATGGATAGTGGATAGTAAATGTGTTATGGATAGTGGATAGTGGAGAGTAAAGTTGTTATGGATAGTGGAGAGTAAAGGTGTTATGGATAGTGGATAGTAAATGTGTTATGGATAGTGGATAGTAAAGGTGTTATGGATAGTGGATAGTGAAAGTGTTATGGATAGTGGATAGTAAATGTGTTATGGATAGTGGATAGTGGAGAGTAAAGGTGTTATGGATAGTGGATAGTAAATGTGTTATGGATAGTGGATAGTAAAGGTGTTATGGATAGTGGAGAGTGAAGGTGTTATGGATAGTGGATAGTGAAGAGTAAAGGTGTTATGGATAGTGGATAGTTAAAGTGTTATGGATAGTAAATGTGTTATGGATAGTGGATAGTAAATGTGTTATGGATAGTGGATAGTAAATGTGTTATGGATAGTGGATAGTGGAGAGTAAAGGTGTTATGGATAGTGGATAGTAAATGTGTTATGGATAGTGGATAGTAAAGGTGTTATGGATAGTGGAGAGTGAAGGTGTTATGGATAGTGGAGAGTAAAGGTGTTATGGATAGTGGATAGTAAATGTGTTATGGATAGTGGATAGTAAATGTGTTATGGATAGTGGATAGTAAAGGTGTTATGGATAGTGGATAGTAAAGGTGTTATGGATAGTAAAGGTGTTATGGATAGTGGATAGTAAAGGTGTTATGGATAGTGGATAGTAAAGGTGTTATGGATAGTGAAAGTGTTATGGATAGTAAAGGTGTTATGGATAGTGGATAGTAAAGGTGTTATGGATAGTAAAGGTGTTGTGGAGAGTGAAGGTGTTGTGGAGAGTGAAGGTGTTGTGGAGAGTGAAGGTGTTGTGGAGAGTGAAGGTGTTGTGGAGAGTGAAGGTGTTGTGGAGAGTGAAGGTGTTGTGGATAGTAAAGGTGTTATGGATAATGAAAGTGTTATGGATAGTGGATAGTAAAGGTGTTATGGATAGTGGATAGTAAAGGTGTTATGGATAGTAAAGGTGTTATGGATAGTGAAAGTGTTATGGATAGTGGATAGTAAAGGTGTTATGGATAGTGGATAGTAAAGGTGTTATGGATAGTGGATAGTAAAGGTGTTATGGATAGTGAAAGTGTTATGGATAGTGGATAGTAAAGGTGTTATGAATAGTGGATAGTAAAGGTGTTATGGATAGTAAAGGTGTTATGGATAGTAAAGGTGTTGTGGAGAGTGAAGGTGTTGTGGAGAGTGAAGGTGTTGTGGAGAGTGAAGGTGTTGTGGAGAGTGAAGGTGTTGTGGAGAGTGAAGGTGTTGTGGAGAGTGAAGGTGTTATGGATAGTGGATAGTAAATGTGTTATGGATAGTGGATAGTAAAGGTGTTATGGATAGTAAAGGTGTTATGGATAGTAAAGGTGTTATGGATGGTAAAGGTGTTGTGGATAGTAAAGGTGTTATGGATAGTGGATAGTGAAGGTGTTATGGATAGTAAAGGTGTTATGGATAGTGACGGTGTTATGGATAGTGGATAGTAAAGGTGTTATGGATAGTAAAGGTGTTATGGATAGTGAAAGTGTTATGGATAGTGGATAGTAAAGGTGTTATGGATAGTGGATAGTAAAGGTGTTATGGATAGTAAAGGTGTTATGGATAGTGGATAGTAAAGGTGTTATGGATAGTAAAGGTGTTATGGATAGTGAAAGTGTTATGGATAGTGGATAGTAAAGGTGTTATGGATAGTGGATAGTAAAGGTGTTATGGATAGTAAAGGTGTTGTGGAGAGTGAAGGTGTTGTGGATAGTGGATAGTAAAGGTGTTATGGATAGTGGATAGTAAAGGTGTTATGGATAGTGGATAGTAAAGGTGTTATGGATAGTAAAGGTGTTATGGATAGTGGATAGTAAAGGTGTTATGGATAGTGGATAGTAAAGGTGTTATGGATAGTGGATAGTAAAGGTGTTATGGATAGTAAAGGTGTTATGGATAGTGGATAGTAAAGGTGTTATGGATAGTGGATAGTAAAGGTGTTATGGATAGTAAAGGTGTTATGGATAGTGGATAGTGAAGGTGTTATGGATAGTGGATAGTAAAGGTGTTATGGATAGTGGATAGTAAAGGTGTTATGGATAGTAAAGGTGTTATGGATAGTGAAAGTGTTATGGATAGTGGATAGTAAAGGTGTTATGGATAGTGGATAGTAAAGGTGTTATGGATAGTAAAGGTGTTGTGGAGAGTGAAGGTGTTGTGGAGAGTGAAGGTGTTGTGGAGAGTGAAGGTGTTGTGGAGAGTGAAGGTGTTGTGGAGAGTGAAGGTGCTGTGGAGAGTGAAGGTGCTGTGGAGAGTGAAGGTGTTATGGATAGTGAAGGTGTTATGGATAGTAAAGGTGTCCTCCCTCTTATCTATCAGCGTATCTGTGCTCCTCCCTCTTACCTATCAGCGTATCTGTGCTCCTCCCTCTTACCTATCAGCGTATCTGTGCTCCTCCCTCTTACCTATCAGCGTATCTGTGCTCCTTCCTTTTAAGGCCTTTGCAGACTGTACCTCGGATTCAGTCTTTTACGATTATCTCATGTCACACTGTGCAATGTTACCAAATTCAAATCTTAATATCAACCTTGCCAGATTGTCTGATCTGCTTCAGTTCTGAGCGTGTGCTAGCACCAGCAGCGCAAGCCTCCCTCTGTTTATGCACGAGTGAAGTGAATGGAAATAGTTTTCTCAGACAAACTTTATATGTTCGAACTCAGAATCAAATCGGTTTCCCCAAAATAACATGGTAGAACCATCATTTAGACTGGAGATTTTGCGAATTTTTCAAAATCCTGTAAATTGGCCTGATTTCAGACTTGTCATGTAAACAAGATTATTGGTTCAATCGTTCTTCTTGTAAACATTTAAATCCAACTATTATATGAATCTGCTCTCGTCGAAAGGAGTGGACCAAAGTGCAGCGTGGAAAGTGTTCATGATTTTTATTAGCAAAAAACACTCAAAGAAAATAACAAAGCGAAAGCTAACAGTTCTGTCAGGCACAGACACTAAACAGAAAACAACACCTCCACAAAACCCAAAAGGAAAATGACAACTTATATATGATCCCCAATCAGAGACAACGATAGACAGCTGATTGGGAACCACACTCGGTAAAAAGCAAAGAAATAGAAAACATAGACTTTCCCACCCGACTCACACCCTGACCTAACCAAACAGAGAATAATAAGGATCTCTAAGGTCAAGGCGTGACAGAATATGACTTTTCACAATACTCATATTATTGTGTGCGTGCACAGCGCCAGCCGTGTTTCTATTGGTCAATCACTGGGATGGGCTCGTAAAACCAGCCACACTACACAATAAATGCAAAAACATTCTGATGACAATTGTTTGTGACCAAAGAATTTTCCCACAATGTAGAAATGTTGTCTGGGACAGAAAAATCGTGGCATAAGACTGCTAACCTTATAGAGTCTGGCCTTTATCTATCAGCACATGGCGGTAACAAGCAGATATCTGATTGACTCCATTCAGGTGATTTAGAGGCATCAGCGTTGCCAACTTGGCAAAGTTCACAGAGCCCAGTGACTTAGGGATTAAAAAAGTCACAGCAGTGGTGCACAATTGAGAAGCACAGGGGGAGGGGGGGTGCAGTGGGAGAGGCTGGGAAAATGTGTTAGGGTTAATTGAGAAGCACAGGGGGAGGGGGGGTGCAGTGGGAGAGGCTGGGAAAATGGGTTAGGGTTAATTGAGAAGCACGGGGGGGGGTGCAGTGGGAGAGGCTGGGAAAATGGGTTAGGGTTAATTGAGAAGCACAGGGGGGTGCAGTGGGAGAGGCTGGAAAAATGGGTTAGGGTTAATTGAGAAGCACAGGGGGAGGGGAGGTGCAGTGGGAGAGGCTGGGAAAATGCTACATACGGGACAGGCACCTCGGGACCGGAGCTATGGGACCAGAGCTACGGGACCAGAGCTACAGGACCAGCGCTACGGGACCGGAGCTACGGGACCAGAGCTACGGGACCGGCGCTACGGGACCGGAGCTACGGGACCGGCACTACGGGACCGGCGCTATGGGACCGGAGCAACGGGACCGGCGCTATGGGACCGGCGCTATGGGACCGGCACTACGGGACCGGAGCTATGGGACCGGAGCTATGGGACCGGAGCTACGGGACCGGCGCTACGGGACCGGCGCTATGGGACCAGAGCTACGGGACCGGAGCTACGGGACCGGCGCTATGGGACCAGAGCTACGGGACCGGCGCTACGGGACCGGCGCTACGGGACCGGCGCTACGGGACCGGAGCTACGGGACCGGCGCTATGGGACCGGCGCTACGGGACCAGAGCTACAGGACCAGCGCTACGGGACCGGAGCTACGGGACCGGCGCTACGGGACCGGCGCTACGGGACCGGCGCTACGGGACCGGCGCTACGGGACCGGCGCTACGGGACCGGAGCTACGGGACCGGCGCTACGGGACCGGAGCTATGGGGCCGGCGCTACGGGACCAGAGCTACGGGACCAGCGCTACGGGACCGGAGCTACGGGACCGGCGCTACGGGACCGGCGCTATGGGACCGGAGCTATGGGACCGGCGCTATGGGACCGGCGCTATGGGACCGGCGCTATGGGACCGGCACTATAGGACCAGCACTACGGGACCGGAGCTATGGGACCGGCGCTACGGGACCAGAGCTACGGGACCAGCGCTACGGGACCGGAGCTACGGGACCGGCGCTACGGGACCGGCGCTATGGGACCGGAGCTATGGGACCGGCGCTATGGGACCGGCGCTATGGGACCGGCGCTATAGGACCAGCACTACGGGACCGGAGCTATGGGACCGGCGCTACGGGACCAGAGCTACGGGACCAGCGCTACGGGACCGGAGCTACGGGACCGGCGCTACGGGACCGGCGCTATGGGACCGGAGCTATGGGACCGGCGCTATGGGACCGGCGCTATGGGACCGGCGCTATAGGACCAGCACTACGGGACCGGAGCTATGGGACCAGCGCTATGGGACCGGAGCTACGGGACCAGCGCTACGGGACAGGCGCTACGGGACCGGAGCTACGAGCTGTCATGTGCCTTTTACTGTGTGTGCGTAGGGCTACGGGACCGGAGCTACGGGACCGGAGCTACGGGACCAGCGCTACGGGACCAGCGCTACGGGACCAGCGCTATGGGACCGGCGCTACGGGACCGGAGCTATGGGACCAGCGCTACAGGACCGGAGCTACGGGACCGGAGCTACGGGACCGGCGCTATGGGACCGGCGCTATGGGACCGGCGCTATGGGACCGGCGCTACGGGACCGGCCATACGGGACCGGCCATACGGGACCGGCCATACGGGACCGGCGCTACGGGACCGGAGCTATGGGACCGGCGCTACGGGACCGGAGCTATGGGACCGGCGCTACGGGACCGGAGCTATGCCACAGCACACAGATTGCTGTATAGGCTGCGTAGCCTAGTGGTTAGAGCGTTGGACTAATAACTGAAAGGTTGCAAGATCGAATCACTGAGATCAAGGAACAAATCTGTTGTTCTGACCCTGAACAAGGTAGTTAACCCACTGTTCCTAGGCCGTCATAGAAAATACTTGAAACCCTTGTAAGTGAACAGCTAAAATAGTTTTTATTTACTAACTCTATTTTATCAATGTACCAATCGGGCTTCAGGAAGAAGCCTAGCACAATTACAGCAGCCATGAAGGTTTTAAATGATATCAGCCCTTGACAAAAAACAGCACTGTGTCTCACTTTTTATTGATCTCTCTAAGGCTTTTGATACAGTTGATCATGCTATACTAAGGCAGAGATTGTCGAGTGTAGGTCTTTCGAAGCATGCAGTTGCATGGTTTGCTAACTATCTGTCTGATAGAACGCAGTGCACTCAATTTGATGGGCTTATGTCTGTTAAAACCTGTTAAGGATATGGCAGACATACGCCCCCTTTGGAGAGATTGGGTACCCCTAGTAAACTGGAAAAAAAATCTGTCAAAAATTGCTAATATATGCAAATAAAAATTATTATTGGATAGAAAACACTCTAAAGATTCTAAAACCGTTGGAATTATGTCTGTAAGTATAGCAGAACTCACAGGGCAGGCATTCTTCCAAACTAGTTTTTGTGGCCATGAAAGTTGGAGCAACTTTGACGTCATGGCCCCCACCCTTCCCAACCAGTTATGATTCTGGGGACACTTTCTATCTCTTCTAGATAGATTCTCGCTAGATGTCCTCTTTCAGTAGAGCTTTGAATCGTTCAAATCCCGCAAGAATTGACCCTATGGGAGTGAAATTAGTGCGTGCCACGAGAGAATAGGCTGTGCGTATGGGCGCGAATTGGTCCCAGCCATTCCTTTGTTCCAGCACTCAAGAGAAGGGCAGACGATGGCCGATTGAATTGAAGTTTGTTTTGCGTGTCTAAAACATCATAAAGCTTGCTTCTGCACTTAGTTTGACCTGTTTAGTCGACATTTAATATGTAATTTTGAAGTTTTGATGCGCAACTTTTCCGGACCAGAGGACGTTTTGGGTGCATTTCAGCTGATGTTATTAGCAGTAGCTAATACAAAGACGCAAGACTTGAAACCAAACGATGTATTGGGTAAGTATGAAGCCTTCCAGAACATTCTGAACGAAGACCATCGAAGGTAAGGGAATATTTATGCTTAAATCTGTGTTTCTGTTGACTCCAACATTACGTAGAAATGTAGCTTGGAACTGAGCGCTGTCTCAGCATATGGAATAGTGTGCGATTTCTGTAACGTTAAAAATAAATCTAACACAGCGGTTGCATAAAGAAGCAGTGTATCTTTCTAACTATATGTAGAACATGTATATTTAGTCAAAGTTTATGATGTCTATTTACGTTATCTTGCCGCGCTACATAGATTTCCTGCGGGCATTTTTGAGTAATTTCTGAACGTGAACTCACTGTAAATGGACATTTATGGATATAAATGGCATATTATTGAAAAAAAAAAATGTACTGTGTAACATGTCATATTACTGTCATCTGATGAAGATTTTCAAAAGGTTAGTGAGCGATTTATTTTTTAATCCTGCGTTTGTTGATTGCATGTTTTGGCTATTCAAATGAGCTGTGTCTGGTGGTGGTTTTACATATATATGTGCTATGTTTTCGCCGTAAAACATTTTAGAAATCTGACTGCTGGCTAGATGAACAAGGTGTTTATCTTTCATTTGAGCTATTGGACTTGTTAATGTGTGGAGGTTAAATAATTTTAAGAATATTTTTGCGTTCCATGCGCCACCGTTTCAGCTGAACGTGGGAGGGTTGATTCCCAATTGGGAACCAGTATCGTAGACAGGTTAAATTGTATGTCTTGAATGGTGTGCCCCAAGGCTCTGTACTTGGTCCTCTCTTATCCACTATTTATATAAATTATTTAGACAAAAATGTCCAAAATGCACAACTTCATTTTTATGCTGATGATACTGTTATTTACTGTTTGTGCCTCGTCTCTTACAAAAGCTTTCCAGAACTTGCAAACTGCTTTTTATACTGTTCAACATACCTTGTGTGAATTGAAGCTTATCCTCAATACTGACAAAACTAAACTAATGGTGTTTTCTAAAGCAAGAAATAGACCTCTGAACCTTTCACCTATTACTACCTGTCAGGGCAAGGAGATAGAGGTTGTAACCTCATATAAATATATTGGAATTTTAATTGATGATGGCCTCTCTTTTAAATTGCATATTCAACAATTTACAAAAAAATTGAAGCTGAAATTGGGATTTTATTTTAGGAATAAGGCCTGCTTTTCTTTTGAAGCCAGAAGGATGGCTAGTATCAGCTACATTTATGCCTATACTAGACTATGGCGATATTTTATATATGAATGCTTCCGCTCAGTGTTTGAGATCAATTGACACTCTTTATCGTGGCACTTTGAGATTTATTTTAAACTGCAAAACCCTTACGCACCACTGCACTTTGTATACCAGGGTTGGCTGGCCTTCTCTAGTCACTCGTAGGCTCAGTCACTGGTATACTTTTATTTACAAAGCCATTTTGGGTTTACTACCTTTTTATTTGTGCATTTTTATTGTTCAGAAATGTGGTGGGTCGTCTCTTCGTTCGCTGGACTTTATCCTGCTAACTGTTCCAAATGTCCGAACTGAATTTGGTAAAAGGGCTTTTATGCACTCTGCGCCATCGTCTTGGAACACCTTACAAAATACTTTTAAACTGGAAGAACTTGTCCTGATTGGTGTTTTTAAATCACTGATGAAGGATTTTGAGGCTGATTCCCTGACCTGTCAATGTTTTTAATTTGCTGTTTTATACTCTTGCGAATTCAATGGTTTTTACTAGATTACTTGTAGTTTTTCATGTTGTCTGTCTGTCATTTTTTTGTAATGACTTGATGCTGCCTATCTTGGCCAGGGCGCTCTTGAAAAATAGATTTTAATCTCAATGAGCCCTTCCTGGTTAAATAATGGTTAAATAAATAAGAATAAGAATGTGTTCTTAACTGACTTGCCTAGTAAAATAAAGGTAAAAATAAAATAGGGTGCAGAATTACATTACCTGCTGTCAGATCACAGAGAAACACCATCAGCCAGGCAATCAGTGGTGTCATCCCTACACACACACACACACACACATACACACACACACACCAATTATACAGTGCATTTGGAAAGTATTCAGACTCCGTGATTTTTTTTGACATTTAGTTAAATTACAGCTTTATTCTAAATGGATTAAATAAATAAAAATCCTCATCAAACTATACACACCCTACCCCATATAGACAAAGCGAAAACAGGTATTTAGACATTTCAGAAATTTGATTAAAAATGTAAAAATAAATACCTTATTTACATAAGTATTCAGACTCTTTGCTATGAGACTGGAAATTGAGCTCAGGCGCATCCTGTTTCCATTGATCTTCCTTGAAATGTTTCTACAACTTGATTGGCGTCCACCTATGGTAAATTCTACTGATTGGACATGATTTGGAAAGGCACACACCTGTCTATATAAGGCCCCACAGTAAATAGTGCTTAGCAAAAACCAAGCCATGAGGTCGAAGGAATTATCCGTAGAGTTCCGAGACAAGACCATGTTGAGGCACAGATCTGGGGAAGGGTACCAAAAAATGTATGCAGCACTGAAGGTCCCCAAGAACACAGTGGCCTCCATCATTCTTCGGTGGAAGACGTTTGGAACCACCAAACTGGTGGTCACTCTGATAGAGCTCCTAAGGAGTTCCTCTGTGGAGATGGGAGAACCTTCCAGAAGGATAACCATCTCTGCAGTACTCCACCAATCAGGCCTTTATGGTAGAGTGGCCAGACGAAGCCACTCCTCAGTAAAATGCACATGACAACCCACTGGGAGTTAACCCTAACCCTAACCCTTTATGGTAGAGTGGCCAGAAGAAGCCACTCCTCAGTAAAAGGCACATGACAACCCGCTGGGTATTAACCCTAACCCTTTACAGGAGAGTGGCCAGACGAAGCCACTCCTCAGTAAAAGGCACATGAAGCCCGCTTGGAGTTTGCCAAAAGGAACCTAATGGACTCAGACCATGAGAATCAAGATTCTCAAGAACTGTTTGGCCTGAATGCCAAGCGTCACATCTGGAGGAAACCAGGCACCATCCCTACGGTGAAGCATGGTGGTGGCAGCATCATGCTGTGGGGATGTTTTCAGCTGCAGGGACTGGGAGACTAGTCAGCATGAAGGGAAAGACGAACAGAGCAAAGTACAGAGAGAACCTTGATGAAAACCTGCTCCAGAGCGCTCAGGACCACAGACTGGGGTGAAGGATCACCTTCCAACAGGACAACGACCCTAAGCACACAGCCAAGACAACGCAGGAGTGGCTTCTGAACAAGCTAGCTTCCGTCCTCCTCTGTGTACATTGATTCAATACAAAACCTAGGAGGCTCATGGTTCTCAACCCCTTCCATAGACTTACACAGTGGCTGCATTGACTGTAGCACTTATAAAGCACCCACAAGTTACTGGTGGCTGAAAACACAATCATCGCGGGACGAACGAGTGACGAATTTCCGGCCAATGGTGGTCCATTTAAAATCATTCCTGCCTCCTTCGCCCCTCGCCCTGCAAGTGTATACTCGTCACACATCATGATACGCCATCAGAAGTGTCCACTTATTTGAGGGCTGAGTGGACAGGGTGTGTCTGTTAAGTGTTTGGACCGCAGGCAGTAATTGTCAGGTGCGTGAATGAGGACCCAAAAGCGAATTAACAAACAGAGTTTCTTTAATGATGAACACACGTGGGCTCAGATGGACAGGTAGATTCCGACAGGACAGGACAAGGTTGCAGCAAACACGATGATAGTCTGGTTCAGGCATGAGACACACAAACAAGAATCCGACAAAGACAGGAGCAGAAACAGAGAGAGATATAGGGACCTAATCAGAGGGAAAAAAGGGAACAGGTGGGAAAAGGGGTGAATGAGGTAGTCAGAGAAGACAAGGAACAGCTGGGGGAAAGAGGGACAGAAACGGTAACCTAGTACGACCAGCAGAGGGAGACAGGGTGAAAGGAAAGGACAGAAAGACACAACATGACAATACATGACAGTACCCCCCCACTCACCGAGCGCCTCCTGGCGCACTCGAGGAGGAAACCTGGCGGCAACGGAGGAAATCCTCGATCAGCGCACGGTCCAGCACGTCCCGAGAGGGAACCCAACTCCTCTCCTCAGGACCGTACTCCTCCCAATCTACGAGGTACTGGTGACCACGGCCCCGAGGACGCATGTCCAAAATCCTACGGACCCTGTAGATGGGTGCGCCCTCGACAAGGATGGGGGGGGGGGGGGGGGGAGACGAGCGGGGGCGCGAAGAACGGGCTTGATACAGGAGACATGGAAGACCGGGTGGACGCGACGAAGGTATCGCGGAAGAAGAAGTCGAACTGCGACAGGATTAATGACCCGAGAAATACGGAACGGACCAATGAACCGCGGGGTCAACTTGCGAGAAGCCGTCTTAAGGGGAAGGTTCTGAGTGGAGAGCCAAACTCTCTGACCGCGACAATATCTAGGACTCTTAGTTCTACGCTTATTAGCAGCCCTCACAGTCTGCGTCCTATAACGGCAAAGTGCAGACCTGACCCTCTTCCAGGTGCGCTCGCAACGTTGGACAAAAGCCTGAGCGGAGGGGACGTTGGACTCGGCGAACTGAGATGAGAACAGCGGAGGCTGGTACCCGAGGCTACTCTGAAAAGGAGATAGCCCGGTCGCAGACGAAGGAAGCGAGTTGTGGGCGTATTCTGCCCAGGGGAGCTGTTCTGACCAAGACGCAGGGTTGAGAAAAGAAAGACTGCGTAAGATGCGACCAATAGTCTGATTGGCCCGTTCTGCTTGACCGTTAGACTGGGGGTGAAAGCCGGAAGAGAGACTGACGGAAGCCCCAATCAAACGGCAAAACTCCCTCCAAAATTGAGACGTGAATTGCGGACCTCTGTCCGAAACGACGTCTGACGGAAGGCCATGAATTCTGAAAACATTCTCGATGATGATTTGTGCCGTCTCTTTAGCAGAAGGAAGCTTAGCAAGGGGAATGAAATGAGCCGCCTTAGAGAACCTATCGACAACCGTAAGAATAACAGTCTTCCCCGCTGACGAAGGCAGTCCGGTGACAAAATCTAAGGCGATGTGAGACCACGGTCGAGAGGGAATGGGAAGCGGCCTGAGACGGCCGGCAGGAGGGGAGTTACCGGACTTAGTCTGCGCGCAGACCGAACAAGCAGCCACGAAACGACGCGTGTCATGCTCCCGGGTGGGCCACCAAAAACGCTGGCGAATGGAAGCAAGCGTACCCCGAACGCCAGGGTGGCCGGCTAACTTGGCAGAGTGAGCCCACTGAAGAACGGCCAGACGAGTAGGAACGGGAACGAAAAGAAGGTTCCTAGGACAAGCGCGCGGCGACGGAGTGTGAGTGAGCGCTTGCTTTACCTGCCTCTCAATTCCCCAGACAGTCAACCCGACAACACGCCCCTCAGGGAGAATCCCCTCGGGGTCAGTGGAGGCTACTGAAGAACTGAAGAGACGAGATAAAGCATCAGGCTTGGTGTTCTTAGAGCCCGGACGATAAGAAATCACGAACTCGAAACGAGCGAAAAACAGCGCCCAACGCGCCTGACGCGCATTAAGTCATTTGGCAGAACGGATGTACTCAAGGTTCCTATGGTCAGTCCAAACGACAAAAGGAACGGTCGCCCCCTCCAACCACTGTCGCCATTCGCCTAGGGCTAACCGGATGGCGAGCAGTTCGCGGTTTCCCACATCATAGTTACGTTCCGACGGCGACAGGCGATGAGAAAAATACGCGCATGGGTGGACCTTGTCGTCAGAGAGGGAGCGCTGAGAAAGAATGGCTCCCACGCCCACCTCTGACGCGTCAACCTCGACAACGAACTGTCTAGAGACGTCAGGTGTAACAAGGATAGGAGCGGATGTAAAACGATTCTTGAGGAGATCAAAAGCTCCCTGGGCGGAAACGGACCACTTAAAGCACGTCTTGACAGAAGTAAGGGCTGTGAGAGGAGCTGCCACCTGACCGAAATTACGGATGAAACGACGATAGAAGTTCGCGAAGCCGAGAAAGCGCTGCAGCTCGACGCGTGACTTAGGGGCGGGCCAATCAATGACAGCTTGGACCTTAGCGGGATCCATCTTAATGCCTTCAGCGGAAATAACAGAACCGAGAAATGTGACGGAGGAGGCATGAAAAGTGCACTTCTCAGCCTTCACAAAAAGACAATTCTCTAAAAGGCGCTGGAGGACACGTCGAACGTGCTGAACATGAATCTGGAGTGACGGTGAAAAAATCAGGATATCGTCAAGGTAAACGAAAACAAAGATGTTCAGCATGTCTCTCAGGACATCATTGACTAATGCCTGAAAGACAGCTGGAGCGTTAGCGAGGCCGAAAGGAAGAACCCGGTATTCAAAGTGCCCTAACGGAGTGTTAAACGCCGTCTTCCACTCGTCCCCCTCCCTGATGCGCACGAGATGGTAAGCGTTACGAAGGTCCAACTTAGTGAAAAACCTGGCTCCCTGCAGGATCTCGAAGGCTGAAGACATAAGAGGAAGCGGATAACGATTCTTCACTGTTATGTCATTCAGCCCTCGATAATCTATGCAGGGGCGCAGAGACCCGTCCTTCTTCTTGACAAAAAAAACCCCCGCTCCGGCGGGAGAGGAGGAGGGGACTATGGTACCGGCGTCAAGAGCTACAGACAAATAATCCTCGAGAGCCTTACGTTCGGGAGCCGACAGAGAGTATAGTCTACCCCGGGGGGGAGTGGTTCCCGGAAGGAGATCAATACTACAATCATACGACCGGTGTGGAGGAAGAGAGGTGGCCCTGGACCGACTGAACACCGTGCGCAGATCGTGATATTCCTCCGGCACCCCTGTCAAATCACCAGGCTCCTCCTGTGAAGAAGAGACAGAGGAAACAGGAGGGATAGCAGACATTAAACATTTCACATGACAAGAGACGTTCCAGGAGAGGATAGAATTACTAGACCAATTAATGGAAGGATTATGACAAACTAGCCAGGGATGGCCCAAAACAACAGGTGTAAAAGGTGAACGAAAAATTAAAAAAGAAATGGTTTCGCTATGATTACCAGAAACAGTGAGGGTTAAAGGTAGCGTCTCACGCTGAATCCTGGGGAGAGGACTACCATCCAGGGCGAACAAGGCCGTGGACTCCCTTAACTGTCTGAGAGGAATGTCATGTTCCCGAGCACAGGTCTCGTCCATAAAACAGCCCTCCGCCCCAGAGTCTATTAAGGCACTGCAGGAAGCTGACGAACCGGTCCAGCGTAGATGGACCGACAAGGTAGTGCAGGATCTTGAAGGAGAGACAGGAGTAGTAGCGCTCACCAGTAGCCCTCCGCTTACTGATGAGCTCTGGCTTTTACTGGACATGAAGTGACAAAATGACCAGCAGAACCGCAATAGAGACAGAGGCGGTTGGTGATTCTCCGTTCCCTCTCCTTAGTCGAGATGCGGATACCTCCCAGCTGCATAGGCTCAGCTCCCGAGCCGGCAGAGGAAGATGGTAGTGATGCGGAGAGGGGGGCAACGGAGAACGCGAGCTCCTTTCCACGAGCTCAGTGACGAAGATCAACCCGTCGTTCAATGCGAATAGCGAGTTCAATCAAGGAATCCACGCTGGAAGGAACCTCCCGGGAGAGAATCTCATCCTTTACCTCTGCGCGGAGACCCTCCAGAAGACGAGCGAGCAAAGCCGGCTCGTTCCAGCCACTGGAGGCAGCAAGAGTGCGAAACTCAATAGAGTAGTCTGTTATGGATCGATTGCCTTGACATAGGGAAGACAGGGCCCTGGAAGCCTCCTCCCCAAAAACAGATCGATCAAAAACCCGTATCATCTCCTCCTTAAAGTCCTGATACTGGTTAGTACACTCAGCCCTTGCCTCCCAGATTGCCGTGCCCCACTCACGAGCCCGTCCAGTAAGGAGAGATATGACGTAGGCGACACGAGCAGTGCTCCTGGCGTAAGTGTTGGGCTGGAGAGAAAACACAATATCACACTGGGTGAGGAACGAGCGGCATTTAGTGGGCTCCCCAGAGTAACACGGCGGGTTATTGATTCTGGGCTCCGGAGATTCGAAAGCCCTGGAAGTGGCCGGTGGATCGAGGCGGAGATGGTGAACCTGTTCTGTGAGGTTGGAGACTTGGGTGGCCAGGGTCTCAACGGCATGTCGAGCAGCAGACAATTCCTGCTCGTGTCTGCCTAGCATCGCTCCCTGGATCTCGACGGCTGAGTGGAGAGGATCCGAAGTCGCTGGGTCCATTCTTGGTCGGATTCTTCTGTCAGGTGCGTGAATGAGGACCCAAAAGCGAATTAACAAACAGAGTTTCTTTAATGATGAACACACGTGGGCTCAGATGGACAGGTAGATTCCGACAGGACAGGACAAGGTTGCAGCAAACACGATGATAGTCTGGTTCAGGCATGAGACACACAAACAAGAATCCGACAAAGACAGGAGCAGAAACAGAGAGAGATATAGGGACCTAATCAGAGGGAAAAAAGGGAACAGGTGGGAAAAGGGGTGAATGAGGTAGTCAGAGAAGACAAGGAACAGCTGGGGGAAAGAGGGACAGAAACGGTAACCTAGTACGACCAGCAGAGGGAGACAGGGTGAAAGGAAAGGACAGAAAGACACAACATGACAATACATGACAGTAATTATGACAACTTTCTGTTAAATATGACGTTACTTTAGGTAATATGGTGACAATGCTGTGTGTAGCGGCTATGAGATCGTTTGGCCTAGAAAGGTTTTTTCGCCTGGTCACATACAGCTGATGTGTTGTGCATTGAAGTCCATAAGCGAAGGGAAAAGGTGAGAGAAGGAGAGCGCATAGATGTGAGAAGGAATAAAACGTGGCTGCTATGAAAGTGAACTGTGTTTACGCGTGACCAGGGGTGTATTCATTCTGCCAATTCTGTTGAAAAACGTTTCTTATTAAACAGAAGCAAATGGAGCGAAACGGGGATAAACATACCTGAATTTGTCCAATAGAAACTCTTGCTTGCAACTGTTGGACAAATGATAAAACCCTAGGTCAGCTAGATACAGATCTCTCGACCTGTGTGTTCCTACGCTGTAAACCTTCATTCATAGACCCTCTCTTTCTAAAATTATCAGCCAAAATTGTTGCAACCCCTATTACTAGCCTGTTCAACCTCTCTTCTGTGTCGTCTGAGATCCCCAAAGATTGGAAAGCTGCCACGGTTATCCCCCTCTTCAAAGGGGGAGAAACTCTAGACCCAAACTGCTACAGACCTACAGTGGGGAGAACAAGTATTTGATACACTGCTGATTTTGCAGGTTTTCCTACTTAGAATGCATGTCTGTAATTTTTAGCATAGGTACATTTCAACTGTGAGAGACGGAATCTACAACAAAATCCAGAAAATCACATTGTATGATTTTTAAGTAATTAATTTGCATTTTATTGCATGACATAAGTATTTGATCACCTACCAACCAGTAAGTATTCCGGCTCTCGCAGACCTGTTAGTTTTTCTTTAAGAAGCCCTCCTGTTCTCCACTCATTACCTGTATTAACTGCACCTGTTTGAACTCGTTACCTGTATAAAAGACACCTGTCCACACATTCAATCAAACAGGCTCCAACCTCTCCATAATGGCCAAGATCAGAGAGCTGTGTAAGGACATCAGGAATACAATTGTAGACCTGCACAAGGCTTGGATGGGCTACAGGACAATAGGCAAGCAGCTTGGTGAGAAGGCAACAACTGTTGGTGCAATTATTAGAAAATGGAAGAAGTTCAAGATGACGGTCAATCACCCTCGGTCTGGGGCTCCATGCATTAATGATCATGAGGAAGGTGAGGGATCAGCCCAGAACTACACGGCAGGACCTGGTCAATGACCTGAAGAGAGCTGGGACCACAGTCTCAAAGAAAACATTTAGTAACACACTACGCTGTCATGGATTAAAATCCTGCAGCGCACGCAAGGTCCCCCTGCTCAATCCAGCGCATGTCCAGACCCGTCTGACGTTTGCCAATGACCATCTGGATGATCCAGAGGAGGAATGGGAGAAGGTCATGTGGTCGGATGAGACAAAAATAGAGCTTTTTGGTCTAAACTCCACTTGCCGTGTTTGGAGAAAGAAAGATGAGTACAACCCCAAGAACACCATACCGACCGTGAAGCATGGAGGTGGAATCATCATTCTTTGGGGATGTTTTTCTGCAAAGGGGACAGGACGACTGCACCATATTGAGGGGAGGATGGATGGGGCCATGTATTGCGAGATCTTGGCCAACAACCTCCTTCCCTCAGTAAGAGCATTGAAGATGGGTCGTGGCTGGGTCTTCCAGCATGACAACGACCCAAAACACACAGCCAGGGCAACTAAGGAGTGGCTCTGTAAGAAGCATCTCAAGGTCCTGGAGTGGCCTAGCCAGTCTCCAGACCTGAACCCAATAGAAAATCTTTGGAGGGAGCTGAAAATCCGTATTGCCCAGCGACAGCCCCGAAACCTGAAGGATCTGGAGAAGGTCTGTATGGAGGAGTGGGCCAAAATCCCTGCTGCAGTGTGTGCAAACCTGGTCAAGAACTACAGGAAACGTATGATCTCTGTAATTGCAAACATAGGTTTCTGTACCAAATATTAAGTTCGGCTTTTCTGATGTATCAAATACTTATGTCATGCAATTAATTACTTAAAAATCATACAATGTGATTTTCTGGATTTTTGTTTTAGATTCCGTCTCTCACAGTTGAAGTGTACATATGATAAAAATTACAGACCTCTACATGCTTAGTAAGTAGGAAAACCTGCAAAATCGGCAATGTATCAAATACTTATTCTCCCTACTGTATATCTATCCTGCCCTGCCTTTCTAGTCTTCGAATGCCAAGTTAATAAACATATCACTGACTATTTTGAATTCCACCTAACCTTCTCCGATGTGCATTCCGGTTTCCGAGCTGGTTACGGGTGCACCTCAGTCACGCTCAAGGTCCTAAGCGATATCTTAACCACCATCAATAAGAAACAATACTGTGCAGCCGTATTCATTGACCTGGCCAAGGCTTTTGACTCTGTCTATCACCACATCCTCATCGGCAGACTCGATAGCCTTGGTTTCACAAATGATTGCCTCACCTGGTTCACCAACTACTTCTCTGATAGAGTTCAGTGTGTCAAATCGGAGGGCCTGTTTTCCGGGCCTCTGGCAGTCTCTTTGGGGGTGCATCAGTGTTCAATTCTTGGGCCGACTCTCTTCTCTGTACACATCAATGATGTCGCTCTTGCTGCTAGTGATTCTCTGATCCACCTCTATGCAGACGACACCATTCTGTATACTTCTAGCCCTTCTTTGGACACTGTGTTAACAACCCTCCAGACGAGCTTCAATGCCATACAACTCTCCTTCCGTGGCCTCCAACTGCTCTTAAATACAAGTAAAACTAAATGCATGCTCTTCAACCGATCACTGCCTGCACCTGCCCGCCCGTCCAACATCACTACTCTGGACGGTTCTGACTTAGAATATGTGGACAACTACAAATACCTAGGTGTCTGGTTAGACTATAAACTCTCCTTCCAGACTCACATCAAACTTCTCCAATCCAAAGTCGCAATTGTAAATGAGAACTTGTTCTCAACTTGCCTACCTGGTTAAATAAAGGTAAAATAAATAAATAAATAAATACCCAAGAAGACTCGAGGCTGTAAGCGCTGCCAAGCTTGTACCGTCATACCCAAGAAGACTCGAGGCTGTAATCGCTGCCAAAGGTGCTTTAACAAAGTACTGAGTAAAGGGTCTAAATATTTATGTAAATGTGATATTGCATCTTTTTTTATTGTATACATTTGCAAAAATGTATAAAAACCTGTTTTTGCTTTGTCATTATGGGGTATTATGATGTCATTATGGGGTATTATGATGTCATTATGTGGTATTATGATGTCATTATGGGGTATTGTGATGTCATTATGGGGTATTGTGTGTAGATTGATGAGGGGAAAAACGATTTAATACATTTTCGAATAAGGCTGTAACATACAAAATATGAAAAAGGTCAAGGGGTCGGAATACTTTCCGAATGCACTATAGACTGATAAATAACATTTTTAATGGTCTCTGTTGCTTATAGAAACAGTGACACGAACAGCAGAGAAATGTTACAAACTAACAAACTAACATTGGACCTACCTGCATCAAATGGCCTAACTCCTCCTCAGTGTCCTGTTTTAATGTCCCAACTCCTCCTCAGTGTCCTGTTTTAATGTCCCAACTCCTCCTCAGTGTCCTGTTTTAACGTCCCAACTCCTCCTCAGTGTCCTGACGTCCCAACTCCTCCTCAGTGTCCTGTTTTAACGTCCCAACTTCTCCTCAGAATCCTTGTCAGATAGATCCACAGTAACATCCCACATCAGTTAAGCGTTACAATGCAAGAGAGAGAGAGAGAGAGTAATGTGTGTGTGTGTGTGTGTGTGTGTGTGTGTGTGTGTGTGTGTGTGTGTGTGTGTGTGTGTGTGTGTGTGAGACAGGAACCATATTTTACCTGTCTGTCTGGCGTTAAGTAGAGCTGCATATCTCCCAGAGAGAAACCCTACTGGGGATATGGAAAAAGTGTGTGTGTGTGTGTGAGACCCTTCATGCTCAGATTATTATGGAGGAGACTTCTGGGTAAAACAACATCTCATCTCCCAGAACACACTGAGGCTCCTCTCTCTCTCTCACTAGGTTGTAGCAACTTCATGATGGGTATAGGGAACATTTGAGTATCATGTCATAGCCTGAACCTGTCACTGTTACATTGAACTGGGTGAATGGAATATGAATGACAGTAACCTAAACCTATCACTGTTACATTGAACTGGGTGAATGGAATATGAATGACAGTAACCTAAACCTATCACTGTTACATTGAGCTGGGTGAATGGAATATGAATGACAGTAACCTAAACCTATCACTGTTACATTGAGCTGGGTGAATGGAATATGAATGACAGTAACCTAAACCTATCACTGTTACATTGAACTGGGTGAATATGAATGACAGTCACCTAAACCTATCACTGTTACATTGAACTGGGTGAATATGAATGACAGTAACCTAAACCTATCACTGTTACATTGAACTGGGTGAATGGAATATGAATGACAGTCACCTAAACCTATCACTGTTACATTGAACTGGGTGAATGGAATATGAATGACAGTCACCTAAACCTATCACTGTTACATTGAACTGGGTGAATGGAATATGAATGACAGTCACCTAAACCTATCACTGTTACATTGAACTGGGTGAATGGAATATGAATGACAGTCACCTAAACCTATCACTGTTACATTGAACTGGGTGAATGGAATATGAATGACAGTCACCTAAACCTATCACTGTTACATTGAACTGGCTGAATAGAATATGAATGACAGTCACCCAACATGTTGTAATAGAAATAAGGCCAAGCTCATGAAAACAAACTGTCATCCCTCAAACAAAAATCTCATAAATTTGTCTAAAAACCTGTTTTTGCTTTGTCATTATGGGGTATTGTGATGTCATTATGGGGTATTATGATGTCATTATGGGGTATTGTGTGTAGATTGACGAGGGGAAAAACATATTTAATACATTTTAGAATAAGGCTGTAACGTACAAAATATGGAAAAAGTCAAGGGCTCTGAATACTTTTCGAATGCACTGTAAGTAATTGTAGTGTGTACAGTACTCTATATATTTTGTAACAATTCTCTCTGTCTCTCAGTTCAATTCAATGAAAAGGGCTTTATTGGCATGGGAAACATATGTTAACATTGCTAAAGCAAGTGAAATAGATAATAAACAAAAGTTAAATATTCAATCAAAAACGTTTCAAAGGAATAGACATTTCAAATGTGCAAATAGTTAAAGTACAAAAGGGAAAATAAATAAACATAAATATGGGTTGTATTTACAATGGTGTTTGTTCTTCACAGGTTGCCCTTTTCTTGTGGCAACAGGTCACAAATCTTGCTGTTGTGATTCCACACTGTGGTATTTCACCCAATGGGAGTTTATCAAAATGAACCCCCCCTCTCTCTCCCTCCTCTATCTCTCTCCCCTCTCTTTCTCTCCCCCCTCCCCCTCTGTTTCACTCTCCCCCCTCTCTCTCTCTCTCTCCCCCCCTCTCTCTCTCCCCTCTCCACAGTGTTTGGGGTGTAGACATGTTGTCATAGCAGAGGCCAGATGGCTCTACTCTGTTCTACGTGTTCTCTCCCCCTCCCCTCTCTCTCTCTGTCTCTCACTCTCTCTCTCTCTCTCCCTTTCCCCCATCTCTCTCTCTCTCCGCCCCCCCCCTCTCTCCTCTCCCTCTCTCCGCTCCCCCCTCTCTCTCTCTTCCCCCCTCTCCCCCCCTCTCTCTCTCTTCCCACCTCTCCCCCCCTCTCTTTCTCTCCCCCCTCTCCCTCTGTTTCACTCCCCCCCCCCCTCTCTCTCTCTCTCTCTCTCTCTCTCTCTCTCTCTCTCTCTCTCTCTCTCCCCCTTCTCTCTCTCTCTCTCCCCCCCTCTCTCTCTCCCCTCTCATCTCTCCACAGTGTTTGGGGTATAGACATGTTTCCATAGCAGAGGCCAGATGGCCCTACTCTGTTCTATGTGTTCTCTCTCTCTCTCTCTCTCTCTCTCTCTCTCTCCTTTCCCCCTCTCTCCCCCCCTCTCTCTAACTCCCCCCCTCTTTCCCCCCCTCTCTCTCTCTCTCTCTCTCTCTCCGCTCCCCCCACTCTCTCTCTCTCTCTCTCCCCCCCTCTCTCTCTCTCCGCTCCCCCTCTCTCTCTCTCCCCTCCCTCTCTCCGCTCCCCCCCTCTCTCTTCCCCCCTCGCTCTCTCTCTCACTCTCTCACTCTCTCCCTCCCTCTCTCCCCACCCCTCTCTCTCTCTTCCCCCCTCTCTCCACCCCTCTCTTTCTCTCTCCCCCCCCCTCTCTCTCCCCTCTCTTTCTCTCCCCCCTCTCTTTCTTTCCCCTTCCCCCTCTGTTTCACTCTCCCCCCCTCTCTCTCTTCCCCCCTCTCTCCCCTCCCCCTCTCTCTCTTCCCCCCTCTCTCCGCTCCCCCCCTCTCTCTCTTCCCCTCTCTCTCTTCCCCCCTCTCTCTCCCCCCCTCTCTCCGCTCCCCTCCCTCTCTCCCCCCTCTCTCTCTCTTCCCCCCTCTCATCTCTCCACAGTGTTTGGGGTATTGACGTGTTTCCATAGCTGGGGCCCAACGTGTTTGCTAATTATTACCATCCAGTAACTAAGTTGTATTATTACACCACCACCATGTTAGCTATAAGTGTGTGTGTATGTGTGTGTGTATATGTGTGTATGTGTGTGTATGTGTGTGCGTGTGTGTGTGTGTGTGGTTCTGTCCTGCTGAGTCACAGATTAATCTCTCCAATCTCCTTTCCATCTGCTGGTTCCACTGTGAGAGGTAATGAGTCCTACATATGTTGACGCTTGCACCAACACACATTCAAACAGTTTGGACACATCTACTCATTCCAGGGTGCCAAAGCACAGTCAAACATGAACACATTCAGGACCAGTCAAAAGTTCAGACACATCTACTCATTCCAGGGTTTTTCTTTATTTTGACTATTTTCTACATTGTAGAATATTAATGAAGACATCAACACTTTTTTGATTCAAAATGTGTCATTTCATTGTTTTGACGTATTCATTAATATTCTACAATGTAGAAAATAGGAAGAAAAACCCTGGAATGAATATGTACAAACTTTTGACTGGTGCTGTAAATTTACAGTATTGCTGTCAAAGGCAGCTAGAGGAAGCACTGTCTAGTCTGTCCTTATAGCTGTATCATCATGATGACTTGACCAGGGAGTTCTAGTGTTCTAATTCTACTGTTCTAGTTCTACTGTTCTAGATCTACAGTTCCAGATGTACTGTTGTAATTGTAGTTCTATTGTTCTAGTTCTACTGTTCTAGTTCCATTGTTCTAGTTCCACTGTTCTAGATGTACTGTTCTATATTTACTGTTCTAATTGTAGCTCTACTGTTGTAGTCCTACAGTTGTAGTTCTACGGTTCCAGATATACTGTTCTAATTGTAGTTCTACTGTTCTAGTTATACTGTTATAGTTCCACTGTTCTAGTTCCACTGTTCTAGTTCCACTGTTCTAGATGTACTGTTCTATATTTACTGTTCTAATTGTAGCTCTACTGTTGTAATCCTACAGTTGTAGTTCTACGGTTCCAGATATACTGTTCTAATTGTAGTTCTACTGT
This sequence comes from Oncorhynchus mykiss, assembly GCF_013265735.2. Classification (NCBI taxonomy): domain Eukaryota; kingdom Metazoa; phylum Chordata; class Actinopteri; order Salmoniformes; family Salmonidae; genus Oncorhynchus; species Oncorhynchus mykiss. The sequence continues at coordinate 254,279 of NW_023493660.1, forward strand.
TCTAGTTCCACTGTTCTAGATCTACTGTTCTAGTTGTAACTCTACTGTTGTAGTTCTACAGTTGTAGTTCTACAGTTCCAGATATACTGTTCTAATTATAGTTCTACTGTTCTAGTTCTACTGTTCTAGTTCCACTGCTCTAGTTCTACTGTTCTAGATCTACTGTTCTAGTTGTAACTCTACTGTTGTAGTTCTACAGTTGTAGTTCTACAGTTCCAGATATACTCTTCTAATTGTAGTTCTACTGTTCTAGTTCTACTGTTCTAGTTCCACTGTTCTAGATCTACTGTTCTAGTTGTAACTCTACTGTTGTAGTTCTACAGTTCCAGATATACTCTTCTAATTGTAGTTCTACTGTTCTAGATCTACTGTTCTAGTTCCACTGTTCTAGTTCCACTGTTATAGTTCCACTGTTCTAGTTCCACTGTTCTAGTTCCACTGTTCTAGATGTACTGTTCTATATTTACTGTTCTAATTGTAGCTCTACTGTTGTAATCCTACAGTTGTAGTTCTACGGTTCCAGATATACTGTTCTAATTGTAGTTCTACTGTTCTAGTTCCACTGTTCTAGATCTACTGTTCTAGTTGTAACTCTACTGTTGTAGTTCTACAGTTGTAGTTCTACAGTTCCAGATATACTGTTCTAATTATAGTTCTACTGTTCTAGTTCTACTGTTCTAGTTCCACTGCTCTAGTTCTACTGTTCTAGATCTACTGTTCTAGTTGTAACTCTACTGTTGTAGTTCTACAGTTGTAGTTCTACAGTTCCAGATATACTCTTCTAATTGTAGTTCTACTGTTCTAGTTCTACTGTTCTAGTTCCACTGTTCTAGTTCTACTGTTCTATATCTACTGCTCTAATTATAGTTCTACTGTTCTAGTTATACTGTTCTAGTTCCACTGTTCTAGTTCTACTGTTCTAGATCTACTGTTCTAGTTGTAACTCTACTGTTGTAGTTCTACAGTTGTAGTTCTACAGCTCCAGATATACTGTTCTAATTATAGTTCTACTGTTCTAGTTCTACTGTTCTAGTTCCACTGCTCTAGTTCTACTGTTCTAGATCTACTGTTCTAGTTGTAACTCTACTGTTGTAGTTCTACAGTTGTAGTTCTACAGTTCCAGATATACTCTTCTAATTGTAGTTCTACTGTTCTAGTTCCACTGTTCTAGATCTACTGTTCTAGTTCTACTGTTCTAGATCTACTGTTCTAGTTGTAACTCTACTGTTGTAGTTCTACAGTTGTAGTTCTACAGTTCCAGATATACTCTTCTAATTGTAGTTCTACTGTTCTAGTTCTACTGTTCTAGTTCCACTGTTCTAGTTCTACTGTTCTATATCTACTGCTCTAATTATAGTTCTACTGTTCTAGTTATACTGTTCTAGTTCCACTGTTCTAGTTCTACTGTTCTAGATCTACTGTTCTAGTTGTAACTCTACTGTTGTAGTTCTACAGTTGTAGTTCTACAGTTCCAGATATACTGTTCTAATTATAGTTCTACTGTTCTAGTTCTACTGTTCTAGTTCCACTGCTCTAGTTCTACTGTTCTAGATCTACTGTTCTAGTTGTAACTCTACTGTTGTAGTTCTACAGTTGTAGTTCTACAGTTCCAGATATACTCTTCTAATTGTAGTTCTACTGTTCTAGTTCCACTGTTCTAGATCTACTGTTCTAGTTCTACTGTTCTAGATCTACTGTTCTAGTTGTAACTCTACTGTTGTAGTTCTACAGTTGTAGTTCTACAGTTCCAGATATACTCTTCTAATTGTAGTTCTACTGTTCTAGTTCTACTGTTCTAGTTCCACTGTTCTAGTTCTACTGTTCTATATCTACTGCTCTAATTATAGTTCTACTGTTCTAGTTATACTGTTCTAGTTCCACTGTTCTAGTTCTACTGTTCTAGATCTACTGTTCTAGTTGTAACTCTACTGTTGTAGTTCTACAGTTGTAGTTCTACAGTTCCAGATATACTGTTCTAATTATAGTTCTACTGTTCTAGTTCTACTGTTCTAGTTCCACTGCTCTAGTTCTACTGTTCTAGATCTACTGTTCTAGTTGTAACTCTACTGTTGTAGTTCTACAGTTGTAGTTCTACAGTTCCAGATATACTCTTCTAATTGTAGTTCTACTGTTCTAGTTCCACTGTTCTAGATCTACTGTTCTAGTTCTACTGTTCTAGATCTACTGTTCTAGTTGTAACTCTACTGTTGTAGTTCTACAGTTGTAGTTCTACTGTTCTAGTTCTACTGTTCTAGATCTACTGTTCTAGATCTACTGTTCTAGATCTACTGTTCTAGTTCTACTGTTCTAGTTCCACTGTTCTAGTTCTACTGTTCTAGTTCCACTGTTCTAGTTCTACTGTTCTAGATCTACTGTTCTAGTTGTAACTCTACTGTTGTAGTTCTACAGTTCCAGATATACTCTTCTAATTATAGTTCCACTGTTCTAGTTCTACTGTTCTAGTTCCACTGTTCTAGTTCTACTGTTCTAGATCTACTGTTCTAGTTGTAACTCTACTGTTGTAGTTCTACAGTTCCAGATATACTCTTCTAATTATAGTTCTACTGTTCTAGTTCTACTGTTCTAGTTCCACTGTTCTAGATCTACTGTTCTAGATCTACTGTTCTAGTTCAACTGTTCCAATAATTATAATATTTTAGTTCAATTGTTGTAGTTCTACTGTTCTATATTTACTGCTCTAATTATAGTTCTACTGTTGTAGTTATACTGTTTCTAGCTCCACTGTTCTAGTTCTACTGTTCTAGATCTACTGTTCTAGTTCAACTGTTCCAATAATTATAATATTTTAGTTCAATTGTTGTAGTTCTACTGTTCTATATTTACTGCTCTAATTATAGTTCTACTGTTGTAGTTATACTGTTTCTAGCTCCACTGTTCTAGTTCTACTGTTCTAGATCTACTGTTCTAATAATTATAATAGTTTAGTTCAATTGTTGTAGTTCTAGTGTTGTAGTTCTAGTGTTGTAGTCATTTCCGGTCACAACTTGTAGACTTGTTTACGTGCTGCTGTGCGGTTTGTTGCTAACCTTACTTTGCTACCTGCCAACTTTACGGTTTGTACTTTTTAATTACTGTTTATATTTACATTTTTTACCCTCGCTCAACTTTTTTCATTCAATTTTTTCCCCTCGGACGCTTTATCTGGACGTGATTCATCAGGACCTCCACCAGCCGAAGATAAGTAGTAACATTAACATGATGCTTTACCTGGACGTGGTTCTACAGGACCTCCACCAGCCAAAGATAAGTAGTAACATTAACATGATGCTTTATCTGGACGTGGTTCTACAGGACCTCCACCAGCCAAAGATAAGTAGTAACATTAACATGATGCTTTATCTGGACGTGATTCATCAGGACCTCCACCAGCCGAAGATAAGTAGTAACATTAACATGATGCTTTACCTGGACGTGGTTCTACAGGACCTCCACCAGCCAAAGATAAGTAGTAACATTAACATGATGCTTTATCTGGACGTGGTTCATCAGGACCTCCACCAGCCAACCAGTAGTAACATTAACATGATGCTTTATCTGGACGTGGTTCATCAGGACCTCCAACAGCCAACCAGTAGTAACATTAACATGATGCTTTATCTGGACGTGGTTCATCAGGACCTCCACCAGCCAACCAGTAGTAACATTAACATGATGCTTTATCTAGACGTGGTTCATCAGGACCTCCACCAGCCAACCAGTAGTAACATTAACATGATGCTTTATCTGGACGTGGTTCATCAGGACCTCCACCAGCCAAAGATAAGTAGTAACATTAACATGATGCCTTTGAATTGCAGTCACTGTACACATAATATCTGGACCCTCTCTTTCTAAACCGCCGCGATTGTTGCAACCCCTATTACCAGTCTGTTCAACCTCTCTTTCGTATCGTCCGAGATCCCTAAAGATTGGAAAGCTGCCGCGGCCAAACTGTTACAGACCCATATCCATCCCGCCCTGCCTTTCTAAAGTCTTCGAAAGCCAAGTTAACTAACAGATCACTGACCATTTCGAATCCCACCGTACCTTCTCCGCTGTGCAATCAGGTTTCTGAGCTGGTCAGGGGTGCACCTCAGCCACGCTCAAGGTACTAAACAATATCATAACCGCCACTGATAAAAGACAATACTGTGCAGCCGTCTTCATCGACCTGGCCAAGGCTTTCGACTCAGGGTAGCCTAGTGGTTAGAGCGTTGGACTAGTAACCGAAAGGTTGCAAGTTCGAATCCCTGAGCTGACAAGGTACAAATCTATCGTTCTGCCCCTGAACAGGCAGTTAACCCACTGTTCCTAGGCCGTCATTGAAAATAAGAATTTGTTCTTAACTGACTTGCCTAGTTAAATAAAGGTAAAAAAAAGCATTCTTATCAGCAGACTCAACAGCCTTGGTTTCTCAAATGACTGCCTCGCCTGGTTCACCAACTACTTGTCAGATAGAGTTCAGTGTGTCAAATCGGAGGGCCTGTTGTCCGGACCGCTGGCAGTCTCTATGGAGGTACCACAGGGTTCAATTCTCGGGCCGACTCTCTTCTCTGTATACATCAATGATGTCGCTCTTGCTACTGGTGATCCACCTCTACGCAGACGACACCATTCTGTATACATCTGGCCCTTCTTTGGACACTGTGTTAACTAACCTCCAGACGAGCTTCAATGACATACAACTCTCCTTCCGTGGCCTCCAACTGCTCTTAAATACAAGTAAAACTAAATGCATGCTCTTCAACCGATCGCAGCCCACACCCGCCCGCCCGACTAGCATCACTCTCTGGACGATTCTAACTTAGAATATGTGGACAACTACAAATACCAAATACCTACAAATACGCACAATAGGCCTAGCGTCGTCCGGGTTAGGGAGGGTTTGGCCGGTAGGGATATCCTTGTCTCATCACACACCATTGACTCCAGTGGCGGGCCGGGCGCAGTGCACGCTAACCAAGGTCGCCAGGTGCACGGTGTTTCCTCCGACACATTGGTGCGGCTGGCTTCCGGGTTGGATGCGCGCTGTGTTAAGAAGCAGTGTGGCTGGCTTCCGGGTTGGATGCGCGCTGTGTTAAGAAGCAGTGCGGCTGGCTTCCGGGTTGGATGCGCGCTGTGTTAAGAAGCATTGCGGCTGGCTTCCGGGTTGGATGCGCGCTGTGTTAAGAAGCAGTGCGGCTGGCTTCCGGGTTGGATGCGCGCTGTGTTAAGAAGCAGTGCGGCTGGCTTCCGGGTTGGATGGCGCTGTGTTAAGAAGCAGTAAGGCTTGGTTGGGTTTTGTAGCGGAGGACGCATGACTTTCGACCTTCGTCTCTCCTGAGCCCGTACGGGAGTTGTAGCGATGAGACAAGATAGTTTCTCCTCTGACAAATCAACTGCAAATTTCGGTGTTCAAGGCTCCGTTTTAGGACCACTATTGTTTTCACTATATATTTTACCTCTTGGTGATGTCATTCTGGAACATAATGTTAACTTTCACTGCTATGCGGACGACACACAGCTGTACATTTCGATGAAACATGGTGAAGCCCCAAAATTGCCCTCTCTGGAAGCCTGTGTTTCAGAGATAAGGAAGTGGATGGTGGCAAATGTTCTACTTTTAAACTCAGAAAACAGAGATGCTAGTTCTAGATCCCAAGAAACAAAGAGATCTTCTGTTGAATCTGACAATTAATCTTGATGGTTGTACAGTCGTCTCAAATAAAACTGTGAAGGACCTCGGCGTTACTCTGGACCCTGATCTCTCTTTTGACGAACATATCAAGACTGTTTGAAGTACAGCTTTATTCCAACTACGTAACATTACAAAAATCTGAAACTTTCTGTCCAAACATATTGCAGAAAAATGTATCATTGCTTTTGCCACTTCTAGGTTAGACAACTGCAATGCTCTACTTTCCGGCTACCCGGATAAAGCACTAAATAAACTTCAGTTAGTGCTAAACACTGCTGCTAGAATCTTGACTAGAACCAAACAATGTGATCATATTCCTCCAGTGCTAGCCTCTCTACACTGGCTTCCTGTTAAGGCAAGGGCTGATTTCAAGGTTTTACTGCTAACCTACAAAGCATTACATGAGCTTGCTCCTAACTATCTTTTTGATTTGGTCCTGCCGTACATACCTAAACGTACGCTACGGTCACAAGACGCAGGCCTCCTTATTGTCCCTAGAGTTTCTAAGCAGCTGGAGGCAGGGCTTTCTTCTATGGAGCTCAATTATTATGGAAAGGTCTGCCTATCCATGTGAGAGAAGCAGACTCGGTCTCAACTTTTAAGTCTGTACTGAAGACTCATCTCTTCAGTGGGTCATATGATTGAGTGTAGTCTGGCCCAGGAGTGTGAAGGTGAACGGAAAGGCACTGGAGCAAGGAACCACCCTTGCTGTCTCTGACTGGCTGTCTCCCCTCTCTCCACTGGGATTCTCTGCCTCTGACCCTATTACAGGGGCTGAGTCACTGGCTTACTAGTGCTCTTCCATGCAGTCCCTAGGAGAGGTGCATCACTTGAGAGGGTTGAGTCACAGAAGTGATCTTCCTGTCCGGTTTTGCGCCCCCTCGGGCCCGTGTGGTGGAGGAGATCTTTGTGGGCTATACTCAGCCTTGTCTCAGGGTAGTAGGTTGGTAGATATCCCTCTAGTGGTGTGGGGGCTATACTCAGCCTTGTCTCAGGGTAGTAGGGTGGTAGATATCTCTCTAGTGGTGTGGGGGCTATACTCAGCCTTGTCTCAGGGTAGTAGGATGGTAGATATCCCTCTAGTGGTTTGGGGGCTATACTCAGCCTGGTCTCAGGGTAGTAGGGTGGTAGATATCCCTCTAGTGGTGTGGGGGCTATACTCAGCCTTGTCTCAGGGTAGTGGGGTGGTAGATATCCCTCTAGCGGTGTGGGGGCTATACTCAGCCTGGTCTCAGGGTAGTAGGTTGGTAGATATCCATCTAGTGGTGTGGGGGCTATACTCAGCCTTGTCTCAGGGTAGTAGGGTGGTAGATATCCCTCTAGTGGTGTGGGGGCTATACTCAGCCTGGTCTCAGGGTAGTAGGGTGGTGGTTGGTAGATATCCCTCTAGTGGTGTGGGGGCTATACTCAGCCTGGTCTCAGGGTAGTAGGGTGGTAGATATCCCTCTAGTGGTGTGGGGGCTATACTCAGCCTTGTCTCAGGGTAGTAGGGTGGTAGATATCCCTCTAGTGGTGTGGGGGCTATACTCAGCCTGGTCTCAGGGTAGTAGGGTGGTAGATATCCCTCTAGTGGTGTGGGGGCTATATTCAGCCTTGTCTCAGGGTAGTGGGGTGGTAGATATCCCTCTAGCGGTGTGGGGGCTATACTCAGCCTGGTCTCAGGGTAGTAGGGTGGTAGATAACCCTCTAGTGGTGTGGGGGCTATACTCAGCCTGGTCTCAGGGTAGTAGGGTGGTAGATATCCCTCTAGCGGTGTGGGAGCTATATTCAGCCTTGTCTCAGGGTAGTAGGGTGGTAGATATCTCTCTAGTGGTGTGGGGGCTATACTCAGCCTTGTCTCAGGGTAGTAGGATGGTAGATATCCCTCTAGTGGTTTGGGGGCTATACTCAGCCTGGTCTCAGGGTAGTAGGGTGGTGGTTGGTAGATATCCCTCTAGTGGTGTGGGGGCTATATTCAGCCTTGTCTCAGGATAGTAGGGTGGTAGATATCCCTCTAGTGGTGTGGGGGCTATACTCAGCCTGGTCTCAGGGTAGTAGGGTGGTAGATATCCCTCTAGTGGTGTGGGGGCTATACTCAGCCTTGTCTCAGGGTAGTGGGGTGGTAGATATCCCTCTAGCAGTGTGGGGGCTATACTCAGCCTGGTCTCAGGGTAGTAGGTTGGTAGATATCCATCTAGTGGTGTGGGGGCTATACTCAGCCTGGTCTCAGGGTAGTAGGGTGGTAGATAACCCTCTAGTGGTGCGGGGGCTATACTCAGCCTGGTCTCAGGGTAGTAGGGTGGTAGATATCCCTCTAGCGGTGTGGAAGCTATATTCAGCCTTGTCTCAGGGTAGTAGGGTGGTAGATATCCCTCTAGTGGTTTGGGGGCTATACTCAGCCTGGTCTCAGGGTAGTAGGGTGGTAGATATCCCTCTAGTGGTGTGGGGGCTATACTCAGCCTGGTCTCAGGGTAGTAGGGTGGTAGATAACCCTCTAGTGGTGCGGGGGCTATACTCAGCCTGGTCTCAGGGTAGTAGGGTGGTAGATATCCCTCTAGCGGTGTGGAAGCTATATTCAGCCTTGTCTCAGGGTAGTAGGGTGGTAGATATCCCTCTAGTGGTGTGGGGGCTATACTCAGCCTGGTCTCAGGGTAGTAGGGTGGTAGATATCCCTCTAGTGGTGTGGGGGCTATACTCAGCCTTGTATCAGGGTAGTGGGGTGGTAGATATCCCTCTAGCAGTGTGGGGGCTATACTCAGCCTGGTCTCAGGGTAGTAGGTTGGTAGATATCCATCTAGTGGTGTGGGGGCTATACTCAGCCTGGTCTCAGGGTAGTAGGGTGGTAGATAACCCTCTAGTGGTGCGGGGGCTATACTCAGCCTGGTCTCAGGGTAGTAGGGTGGTAGATATCCCTCTAGCGGTGTGGAAGCTATATTCAGCCTTGTCTCAGGGTAGTAGGGTGGTAGATATCCCTCTAGTGGTGTGGGGGCTATACTCAGCCTGGTCTCAGGGTAGTAAGTTGGTGGTCTGTTTATATCCATCTAGTAGTGTGCGGGCTGTGCTTTGGCATAGTGGGTGGGGTTAAATCCAGCCTGGTTGGCCCTGTCCAGGGGTATTGTCGGACGGGGTCACAGTGTCCCCCGATCCCCCCTTCTCAGCCTCCAGTATCTATGGTGCAATAGTTCATGTGCTGGGGGGCTGGGGTCAGTCTGTTATATCTGATGTAATTCTCCTGTCTTATCAGGTGTCATGTGTGAATTTAAGTATGATCCCTCTAATTCTCTCTCTTTCCCTCTCTCCCTCCCTGAACCCTAGGACCATGCCTCAGGACTACCTAGCCTGATGACTCCTGGCTGTCCCCAGTCCACCTGGTCATGCTGCTGTTCCAGTTTCAACTGTTCTGCCTGCGGCTATGGAACCCTGACCTGTTCACCGGAAGTGCTACCTTGTCCTGGACCTGCTGTTTTTGACTCTCTCTCTCTACCGCACCTCTCGACCTCTGAATGCTTGGCTATGAAAAGCCAACTGACATTTACTCCTGAGGTACTGACCTTTTGCACCCTCTACACCCACTGTGAATATTATTTGACACTGCTGGTCATCTATGGACGTTTGAACATCTTGAAGAAGAATCTAGCCTTATGCCTTATGCACAGTTATAATCTCCAACCGGTACAGCCAGAAGAGGTCTGATCACCCCTCAGAGCCTGGTTCCTCTCTAGGTGTCTTCCTAGGTTCCTGCCTTTCTAGAGAGTTTTTCCTAGCCACCATGCTTCTACATCTGCATTTCTCCATGTTTGGGGTTTTAGGCTGGGTTTCTGTATTGCGTGAGTGATTGGAATACATTTTGAATGATTAGCTTACCTGTGCAATATTGACATAAGCTCAGAACCACTTGTGTTTCAAACTAGGTCTTGTTTTATCAATTGCTGTGTTGATCAATGGACAGTTTATTACCAAAATAACATGTAACTTGAAGTTGTTTGTACTTGTATTTCTTTTTGCAATAAAGATGGTGGAGCAACAATAATACACACTTACAACAGGCCTATATTAAAAAATACATACAGCCAAATGATAGATATGGTTCTGTATATCCATCTACAGTGCCTTCGCAAAGTATTCAGACCTCTTGACTTTTTCCACATTTTGTTAATTGACAGTCTTAGTGTAAAATGTATTAAATGTTTTTTTCCCCCTCATCAAGCTACACACAATACCCCATAATGACATCACAATACCCCATATCGACAAAGCAAAAACAAGTTTTTAGAAAAGTTGGCAAAAAAACCCAAAATATCACATTTACATAAGTATTCAGACCCTTTACTTAGTACTTTGTTAAAGCACCTTTGGCAGTGATTACAGCCTCCAGTCTTCTTGGGTATGACGCTACAAGCTTGGCACACCTGTATTTGGGGAGTTTCTCCCATTCCTCTCTGCAGATCCTCTCAAGTTCTGGCTGGTTTGGATGAGGTCCTGAGAGCTCTGGAGCAGGTTTTCATCAAGGATCTCTCTGTACTTTGATCCGTTCATCTTTCACTTGATCCTGACTAGTCTCCAAGTCCCTACGACTGAAAAACATCCCCAGAGCATGATGCTGCCACCATCATGCTTCACCGTAGGGATGGTGCCAGGTTTCCTCCAGACGTGATGCTGCCACCACCATGCTTCACCGTAGGGATGGTGACAGGTTTCCTCCAGACGTGATGCTGCCACCATCATGCTTCACCATAGGGATGGTGCCAGGTTTCCTCTGCTTGGCATTCAGGCCAAAGAGTTCAATCTTTGGCCTGAGAATCTTGCTTCTCAAGGTCTGAAATTCTTCAGGTGCCTTTTGGCAAACTCCAAGCGGGCTGTCATGTGCCTTTTACTGAGGAGTGGCTTCTATCTGACCACTCTACCATAACGGCCTAATTGGTGGAGTGTTGCAGAGATGGTTGTCCTTCTGGAAGGTTCTCCCATCTCCACTGAGGAACTCTGGAGCTCTGTCAGAGTGACCATCGGACATAACGATGGTCATTATGGCCAAACAGTTCTATTTTTGTTTCATCAGACCAGAGGACATTTCTCCAAAAAGTCCCCATGTGCAGATGCAAACCGTAGTCTGGCTTTTTATGGCGGTTTTGGAGCAGTGGCTTCTTCCTTGCTGAGCTGCCTTTCAGGTTATGTCGATATAGGACTCGTTTTACTATGGAAATAGATAATTTTGTACCTGTTTCCTCCATCCTCTTCACAAGGTCCTTTGCTGTTGTTCTGGGATTGATTTGCACTTTTCGCACCAAAGTACATTCATCTCGAGGAGACAGAACGCATCTCCTTCCTGAGCGGTATGATGGCTGCGTGGTCCCATGGTGTTTATACTTACGTACTATTGTTTGTACAGATGAACGTGATACCTTCAGGCGTTTGGAAATGGCTCCCAAGGATGAACCAGACTTGTGGAGTTCAACAACAAAAAATTCTGAGGTCTTGGCTGATTTCTTTAGATTTTCCCATGATGTCAAGCAAAGAGGCACTGAGTTTGAAGGTAGGCCTTGAAATACATCCACAGGTACACCTCCAATTGACTCAAATGATGTCAATTATCAGAAGCTTCTAAAGCCATGACATCATTTTCTGAAATTTTCCAAGCTGTTTAAAGGCTCAGTCAATTTCATGTATGTAAACTTCTGACCCACAGGAATTGTGATACAATGAATTGTCTGTAAAGAATTGTTGGAAAAGTTACTTGTGTCAAGCACAAAGTAGATGTCCTAACCTCCTTGCCAAAACTATAGTTTGTAGTTTGTTAACAAGAAATGTGTGGAGTGGTTGAAAAACAAGTTTTAATGACTACAACCTAAGTGTATGTAAACTTCCGACTTCAACTGTACATACTACCTCAATGCGTCAGTTTTGTTGCTAAATAACCAACCTGTCTATATGGACTGAAGAGTGAGACAGCTATTTAATATGACATCACTGGAGACTGAGACAAGTGTTTAAAATGACATCACTGGAGCGTGAGACAGGTTTAAATGACATCACTGGAGCGTGAGACAGGTTTAAATGACATCACTGGAGCATGAGACAGGTTTAAATGACATCACTGGAGACTGAGACAAGTGTTTAAAATGACATCACTGGAGCATGAGACAGGTTTAAATGACATCACTGGAGCGTGAGACAGGTTTAAATGACATCACTGGAGCGTGAGACAGGTTTAAATGACATCGCTGGAAAGTGAGAGATCTCGAACAGTAAACCAGTCCTTAGAGATAGGACTAATGCCGCGTTCAAAACTACTGGGAATTTGTAAAAATATAAGGTCAAATCATGACGTCAGTGAGCTCTAGAAAGAGGCCCGAGTTCCCGAGTTGGATGACCGTTCAAATCGATTTCTCCCCAGTCAGAGCTCGTTTTTTATCGAATTCCCAGTTGTTTTGAACGCCGCAAAAAGTAACACTGACCTGGCAGGTTTGGTACATATTCTACTAACCCTGACCCAGCTCTGAACAGTCCTAACCCTAACCCAGCTCTGAACAGTCCTAACCCTAACCCAGCTCTGAACAGTCCTAACCCTAACCCAGCTCTGAACAGTCCTAACCCTAACCCAGCTCTGAACAGTCCTAACCCTAACCCAGCTCTGAACAGTCCTAACCCAGCTCTGAACAGTCCTAACCCAGCTCTGAACAGTCCCAACCCTAACCCAGCTCTGAACAGTCCTAACCCAGCTCTGAACAGTCCTAACCCTAACCCAGCTCTGAACAGTCCTAACCCAGCTCTGAACAGTCCTAACCCTAACCCAGCTCTGAACAGTCCCAACCCTAACCCAGCTCTGAACAGTCATAACCCAGCTCTGAACAGTCCTAACCCAGCTCTGAACAGTCCTAACCCTAACCCAGCTCTGAACAGTCCTAACCCAGCTCTGAACAGTCCTAACCCTAACCCAGCTCTGAACAGTCCCAACCCTAACCCTAGCTCTGAACAGTCCCAACCCTAACCCAGCTCTGAACAGTCCTAACCCTAACCCAGCTCTGAACAGTCCTAACCGAGCTCTGAACAGTCCTAACCTTAACCCAGCTCTGAACGGTCCTAACCCTAACCCTGCTCTGAACAGTCCTAACCCTAACCCAGCTCTGAACAGTCCTAACCCTAACCCAGCTTTGAAAGGTCCTAACCCTAACCCAGCTTTGAACGGTCCTAACCCTAACCTTAACCCAGCTCTGAATGGTCCTGGAGACAATCACATGACTGACAATCTACAGCATCCCTGCGATGGTTTACTGACACACATGTAGTAAGTGTGTGTGCTAGTCTCTCTCTAACCAGGTCTTCGAGAGAGAAGAGGTGTGTGTCTGAGTCTTCAGGGAGGAGAGTCCTCAGCGCCTCAGCCAATGAAAACAGGTATTCAGTGTTCCGTCCACTTGGTCCGACAGCATCTACAATCTGATTGGCTATCAGCTCCAGGGGGGCGGGACCCAGGTAGTCAGGGCTGTCATTAGAACCGATGTAGAGCAGAGCCTGGCTGGGTTCAGGGAGAGTGTCAGTGTGTCGTGTGGGGGTCACGGAGGGTCGGGGGTGAAAGTTCACTGCGATGACGCGGTAACCGCCCTTCTCCCGGTAGTCAAGGAAACACTTCACTTCCTGCTCTCGGCCAGACGGCAGCTTATATGCCACGCCCCAGACACAACCCTGAGAGAGTGAGAGAGAGAAGCCCAGTTATACCAGGCACGACCTTTACCAATAAAACTACCAGAGACCAGTCACTGAAGGAGACACAGGAAGACATTCAGTGACTGTTGGCGGCGAAGAGCTCGGGTGACCAGAGCTCAGAAAGTCCCAGGTTTATGGAAATTAGCAGCGACAACTGTGCAATAACTAAATCAGAGGAAGGAGGGTCTTGTTAGCTAGCTTCGACACTGTGCTGGATTGGCTAACAGCCAAAGAGACGCTGTGCTGGATATGTAAGGTCTACTACACCTGTTGTATTCAGCATTTCACAGTAAGGTCTACTACACCTGTTGTATTCAGCATTTCACGGTAAGATCTACTACACCTGTTGTATTCAGCATTTCACGGTAAGATCTACTACACCTGTTGTATTCAGCATTTCACGGTAAGGTCTACTACACCTGTTGTATTCAGCATTTCACTGTAAGGTCTACTACACCTGTTGTATTCAGCATTTCACTGTGAGGTCTACTACACCTGTTGTATTCAGCATTTCACGGTAAGGTCTACTACACCTGTTGTATTCAGCATTTCACGGTAAGGTCTACTACACCTGTTGTATGCAGCATTTCACGGTAAGGTCTACTACACCTGTTGTATTCAGCATTTCACGGTAAGGTCTACTACACCTGTTGTATTCAGCATTTCACGGTAAGGTCTACTACACCTGTTGTATTCGGCACATGGGGTGGCAGGTAGCCTAGTGGTTAGAGTGTTGGACTAGTTGCCATGTCACACCGGTTACATTACCACACACACACAGGTGTAAGTAACTATGTGGCAGCTCACCTCTGGGTCCTCCACCAGAGTCACGACTCGGCCAGGCTGAAAAGAGAAGACAGGGAGGAGCTGATTGAGCTTTAATAAATACAACCTTTAGAGGTCAACAGCATTGAGCCTCCAGTCACCGTATTACAGTTCAGATGCTGTAGAGCAGTTATGTAGCTAGCTGGATATCACCACTAGTCAACATAGACTGTTACTTAATAATAAACTTACACTCCCTTCACTAGTCATCCATACAGATAGATACGTCACCTTGCCTGGCACTCCCCTGTGGTCGGTGCTGCCTTGCCAGAAGCGCCGGCTGAAGCCTAAAATGTAGCCGATCCGCTTCTCCTCATAGGGAAAATCCACCTTCCAGATCAGAGAGCCATAACCGAACACCCACATAGCTACTGTACCTGCTCCTCCACCTGGCTGGATAACTGTCACACCTCACGTAGCATGTACTGTCAAACATTTAGTTTTTAGCACTATACACCACCATCTTTTCTGTTAGTGGCAGCTAATACTGTACTGCATTCACAACGGAGCTCAATGTCGCGACCAGCTACTTCTATCTCAAGCAACCAGCAACTCGTCACGTGATAGTCAGACAGAACTTGCAAGCACAGACTTTACTTGCCAGGCATTAGTAATCAATCATCATCAAATTCAATCTGCACTCAAAATCAAATCAAAGTTTTATCGTCACGTGCACAGGATACAGCAGGGGTGTAATCATTATGCCGATTCTGTTGCAAAACGTTTCTGTATCTGTGACATGGGCAGCGCCAATGAGAAAGGTTACATGCATATAATGCGATTATTGTGGATAGTCGGATTAATATAATATATTAAAACGTTTACATGCTTTGCAAGAACGACTTGCCTAATAATCATGTTTACATGGACACATCTGAAATCAAATCATACATAATGGTACTCTGATAAATACAGAAATCCAAATAAATGTTCTACCATAGCGACAACGTTATTTTTGGGAAGTATATTTAATTCTCAGTTTGTGTGTAGATGATAACTATTTCTAAGACACATACTTTCAGTTGTTCCGCACTCACTTTACTCGCGCTAGAGGGAAGCTTGCTCTACTGAAGAACATGGACTACTTTAAAATGGAGATAGCCTCAATGAGTTTGTTTATATGACCAGGAATAATTTGATATTAAATTATGGCAGTAGGCAGATTATACAATAGTCATGTTAGCACCTTACTCTGCTTGTCTTAATTGCCATAAGGACAAAATCGAAGCATACACTGGTTAAAACACCTGGTTTTCTGAGCAATCTTTCAAATTATTAGGACATGTAAACACCTTAAATACACTGATGGGACGCCAATTAAGGTGTTTACATGTCCTAATAATTTGTCAGAAGTTCACATACACCTTAGCCAAATACAT
Organism: Oncorhynchus mykiss; assembly: GCF_013265735.2. Classification (NCBI taxonomy): domain Eukaryota; kingdom Metazoa; phylum Chordata; class Actinopteri; order Salmoniformes; family Salmonidae; genus Oncorhynchus; species Oncorhynchus mykiss. The sequence goes on from NW_023493660.1 coordinate 269,837, forward strand.
TTAAACTCAGTTTTTCACAACTCCTGACATCTAATCCTAATTATAATTCCCTGTCTTAGGTCAGTTAGGATCACCACTATTTTAAGAATGTGAAATGTCAGAATAATAGTAGAGAGAATTATTTATTTCAGCTTGTATTTCTTTCATCACATTCCAAGTGGGTCAGAAGTTTACATACACTCAATTAGTATTTGGTAGCATTGCCTTTACATTGTTTAACTTGGGTCAAACGTTTTGGGTGGCTTCCCACAATAAGCTGGGTGAATTGTGGCCCATTCCACCTGACAGAGCTGGTGTAACAGTCAGGTTTGTAGGCCTCCTTGCTCGCACATGCTTTTTCAGTTCTGTCCACAAATGTTCTATGGGATTGAGGTCAGGGCTTTGTGATGGCCACTCCAATACCTTGACTTTGTTGTCCTTATGCCAGTTTGCCACAACTTTGGAAGTATGCTTGGGGTCATTGTCAAATCAAATCAAATGTATTTATATAGCCCTTCGTACATCAGCTGATATCTCAAAGTGCTGTACAGAAACCCAGCCTAAAACCCCAAACAGCAAGCAATGCAGGAGTAGAAGCATGGTGGCTAGGAAAAACTCCCTAGAAAGGCCAAAACCTAGGAAGAAACCTAGAGAGGAACCAGGCTATGTGGGGTGGCCAGTCCTCTTCTGGCTGTGCCAGGTGGAGATTATAACAGAATATGGCCAAGATGTTCAAATGTTCATAAATGACCAGCATGGTCAAATAGTAATAATCACAGGCAGAACAGTTGAAACTGGAGCAGCAGCACAGCCAGGTGGACTGGGGACAGCAAGGAGTCATCATGTCAGGTAGTCCTGAGGCATGGTCCTAGGGCTCAGGTCCTCCGAGAGAGAGAAAAAAAAGAGAGAGAATATACTTAAATTCACACAGGACACCGGATAGGACATGAGAAGTACTCCAGATATAACAAACTGGCCCTAGCCCCCCAACACAAACTACTGCAGCATAAATACTGGAGGCTGAGACAGGAGGGGTCAGGAGACACTGTGGCCCCATCCGATGACACCCCCGGACAGGGCCAAACTGTCCATTTGGAAGACCCATTTGCAACCAAGCTTTAACTGAGATGTTGCTTCAATATATCCATACACATTTTCCTCCTCATGATGCCATCTATTTTGTGAAGTGCACCAGTCCCTCCTGCAGCAAAGCACCCCCACAACATGATGCTGCCACCCCCGTGCTTCACAGTTGGGATGGTGTTCTGTGGCTTGCAAGCCTCCCCCTTTTTCCTCCAAACATAACAATGGTCATTATGGCCAAACAGTTATATTTTTGCTTCACCGGACCAGAGGACATTTCTCCAAAAAGTACGATCTTTGTCCCTGTGTGCAGTTGCAAAACGAAGTTTGGGATTTTTAATGGGGGTTTTAGCTTCTTCCTTGCTGAGCAGACTTTCAGGTTATGTCAAAATAGGACTCTTTTTACTGTGGGTATAGATACTTTTGTACCTGTTTTCTCCAGCATCTTCACAAGGACATTTGCTGTTGTTCTGGGATTGATTTGCACTTTTCGCACCAAAGTACTTTCATCTCTAGGACACAGAATGCGTCATCTTCCTGAGCGGTATGACGGCTGCGTGGTCCCATGGTGTTTATACTTACGTACTATTGTTTGTACAGATGAACGTGATACCTTCAGGCGTTTGGAAATTGCTTCCAATGATGAACCAGACTTGTGAAGGCCTACAATTTTTTTTCTGAGGTCTTGGCTGATTTCTTTTGATTTTCCCATGATGTCAAGCAAAGAGGCACCGAGTTTAAAGGTAGGCCTTGAAATACCTCCACAGGTACACCTCCAATTGACTAAAAAAATGTCAATTAGCCTATCAGAAGCTTCTAAAGCCATGACATTATTTTCTTGAATTTTCCAAGCTGTTTAAAGGCACAGTCAATTTAGCATATGTAAACTTCAGACCCATTTGAATTGTGATACGATGAATTATAAGTGAAATAATCTGTCTGTAAACAATTGTTTGAAAAATTAAGTGTATGTCCTAACCAACTTGCCAAAACTATAGTTTGTTAACAAGAAATTTCTGGAGTGGTTGAAAAACGAGTTTTAATGACTCCAACCTAAGTGTATGTAAACTTCCGACTTCAACTGTTTGTACATGTAGGTAGAGTTATTAAAGTGACTATGCATATATAATTACAGAGAGTAGCATCAGCGTAAAAGAGGGGGTGGGGCAATGCAAATAGTCTGGGTAGCAATTTCATTAGATGTTCAGGAGTCTTATGGCTTGGGGGTAGTAGCTGTTTAGAAGCCTCTTGGACCTAGACTTGGCGCTCCGGTACCGCTTGCAGTGCGGTAGCAGAGAGAATAGTTCATGACTAGGGTGGCTGGAGTCTTTGACAATTTTAGGGCCTTCCTCTGACACCAGGTATAGAGGTCCTGGATTGCAGGAAGCTTGGCCCCAGTGATGTACACACTACCCTCTGTACCAGGCAGTGATGCAACCAGTCAGGATTCTCTCGATGGTGCAGCTGTAGAACCTTTTGAGGATCTGAGGACCCATGCCAAATCTTTTCAGTCTCCTGAGGGGGAATTGGTTTTGTCGTGCCCTCTTCACGACTGTCTTTGTGTGCTTGGACCATGTTAGTTGGTGATGTGGACACCAATGAACTTGAAGCTCTCAACACATTAGGAGTATAAAATAGAGTATAAAATTATATAGAGTATAAAATTATGAAATGTGCTTTGTCAAGTAGGTTTATTCTTATTTAAAAGTAATAAACACACACGCAAACTATTTAAAAATACAATAATCAATGAATTGATAGTGGGAAATAAATATGTTATTTCAATAATCAATCATTGTTGAAAGGGAGAAATGCATTGTGCATAATGCTACTGGGAGCTGGAACAAAACTACATTTTCCGAAGAGGAACTACAATCCCCAAAATCCCCTTTAAAGCCGACCGTAAACAGAAAGCGGAAACAATAGGGAACCACAAACACACACCCTTGTCTTGGCGATCTACTCAGGGAAATAAAATACCTTTACCTTTTAAGCAATACTATTAAATAGACATCTAAGAAAATACGAAGTCGACGAGTACTTAGGGGCATTTTACTAAGTTGGTCACCATGGCACTGAAAAGAATACAGAAGGTAAGATGTTTAGCTAGCATTGTGGCTAGCTGTGCCAGGGTGGCTAGCTGTAGCTAGCTGTGCCAGGGTGGCCGGCAGTGCCAGGGTGGTCGGCCGGCTGTGTCGGGGTGACCGGCCGGCTGTGCCGGGGTAGCTGTCTGTGCTAGCTGTGCCAGGGTGGTCGGCCGGCTGTGCCGGGGTGGCTAGCTGTGCCAGGGTGGCCGGCCGGCTGTGCCGGGGTGGCTGGATAACTAACGTTAGCGTCACCGAACCGGACCTCATCTATCGGAAGTTATTGTTTGTTAATGTTACGCTTGCTAGATAATTGGTTCATTTCTAATCCTAACCAGATAGCCAGCTATCGAGCTAGACTGCACACATACGAGGAGGCTAGTTAACAATGAATTAACACGGCCCACAATCTTAATGTTTAGCATTACATTACATATCATGGTATGGCACCACGTCTAAACTAGATTTGTCAGCCATTCAACCCCTCTCCAGGACACAGTTATTCATGCTAAATACACTTATTTAGGTGCAGCACCTGTTCATGTTGTAATGATAACTAGTCTAATTTGACTTGAGGTTGTAGCTAAGGCAGGGCATTATGAAGTAGGCCTATCATTATTACAGTCAAATATATCTACGAATAAAGCTAAGACTAGGGACATGTTAAGAAACCCAGCTATTTCGTGGATGTAAAATGTATCTGACCTAGTCCTCAAGGACAGCTTTCAGTTCCATGTGTAACCCTTAGCACTACTTGTCTGACTTGTTTTGTCCCCTAGGAGCTTCATGACCTGCAGAGGGATCCGCCAGCACAGTGCTCTGCTGGACCCGTGGGAGAGGACTGTAAGTTTATGACTCTGAGGGTAATGCAGTCTATATCCGGTGAAGGGGAGAGGGACTAAGGCTGGTTGTATAGGCCCTACCTAGAGGGACTGGTTGTACAGGCTCTACCTAGAGAGACCTGGGCTGGTGGTACAGGCCCTACCTAGAGGGGCCGGTTGTATAGGCCCTACCTAGAGGGGCCGGTTGTACAGGCCCCTGCCTGGAGGGGCCGGTTGTATAGGCCTAATACATGTTCTCTTTCTATATTCCAGTGTTCCATTGGCAAGCAACAATAATGGGGCCAGTGAGTATGACTTCAAAAAGACGTGTGTGTTTAATGATTGCAACATGGGTCATCTGAACAATAGGTATGAATGGATATTGAACTCATTTTATTGTACATTTTTCATAATTTATAACAATGTATATCTGTTCCTGTTATTCCTAGGGTGATAGTCCATACCAAAGTGGGGTCTTCTTTCTCACAATCCACTTCCCCACCGACTATCCCTTCAAGCCACCAAAGGTAAGAATTGATTTGTTATGCATGTCATTACATCATTAAACTGTTGCTAAAGAATGGTCCTCGTGGATAAATTGAACATAAACACATGTCCATCTTTCTACAGGTAGCATTCACAACAAAGATCTATCATCCAAACATCAACAGTAACGGGAGCATTTGCTTGGACATTTTGCGATCCCAGTGGTCTCCAGCATTAACTGTATCAAAAGGTGAGTTAACTGGGCTGGTACTTTACTACACATGCTGACACAATGTAGCTGGCTAACTGGTATAAATGACACACCTGGTTCCATGTTAAAACATTGTTCCAGCCAACACTTGTAGAATGTTCTATTACAACCCTCCTATAACGTTAACCTGATCATTAAATCACAATATTACAACCCTTCTATAACTTTAACCTGATCATTAAATCCGAATGAACAATCTCACTGATTGTGAATAGAATGTGAAATGCCGATGACCATTTAAGACACAACTTCATCTGTCGCTTCATCTGTTTTCCAGTTCTGTTGTCCATATGTTCGTTGCTTTGTGACCCGAACCCGGACGACCCCTTAGTTCCAGACATAGCACAGATCTACAAACTAGACAAAGAGAAGTGAGTATATTGTAACTGTGTAAAGTGTTACGCCTATTTCTCCAATGAGCTGCTGGAACCAAATTCTTTGAATAATGCTGTACCTATTTAGATCGTTGCAGTATATTTGAACATTCTATAGCAAATCAACAGAGATGACATTTAAACTTTGTTTCATATTATTTCTGCCATTGTTATTGTGAGATAACCGTATTTATTTTGTTTCCAGATACAACAGACTAGCAAGAGATTGGACTCAGAAGTATGCAATGTAAAGGCCCTCCTGAAGATTTTTTTTAAAGTCACAAAACACTGTACATTCTGGTAATAGAAAGTAAACTTAGGTGATATGGAACACATTGTACTGTCAACATTTATCATGTGAACCCATGAACTATAGATGATTTTGTGTTTACAGGGGGTATACACTGCACATATGTACATTAAGGGTGATAGATATGGGGGACAACAACTGTACATTGTTGTTATCCCTACTTCCTGGTTTTGGGAACTTTTGTTTCTCGTCTCATGAATGGAAGAGGAAGTCATTAGAATACTGTAGTCTGCTGTTCCAGTCATCAGAATACTGTAGCCTGCTGTTCCAGTCATCAGAATACTGTAGCCTGCTGTTCCAGTCATCAGAATACTGTAGCCTGCTGTTCCGCTGTTCCAGTCATCAGAATATTGTAGCCTGCTGTTCCAGTCATCAGAATATTGTAGCCTGCTGTTCCAGTCATCAGAATACTGTAGCCTGCTGTTCCAGTCATCAGAATACTGTAGCCTGCTGTTCCAGTCATCAGAATACTGTAGCCTGCTGTTCCAGTCATCAGAATACTGTAGCCTGCTGTTCCAGTCATCAGAATACTGTAGCCTGCTGTTCCGCTGTTCCAGTCATCAGAATATTGTAGCCTGCTGTTCCAGTCATCAGAATATTGTAGCCTGCTGTTCCAGTCATCAGAATACTGTAGCCTGCTGTTCCAGTCATCAGAATACTGTAGCCTGCTGTTCCAGTCATCAGAATACTGGAGCCTGCTGTTCCAGTCATCAGAATACTGGAGCCTGCTGTTAGTCATCAGAATACTGTAGCCTGCTGTTAGTCATCAGAATACTGTGGCCTACTGCTACAGTACAACATACTCATGGCTCTGCTGACTCACCCATAAAGAGGGAAATTGAGGAATCAAACCAATTTTACAGTTTTTTTTATTGTATCAAACTATTCTGGACCTACTTTAGTTGTTTTAGCATTAAGTCAGAACTTGTATCATTAAAACATTGAAATACATTCTCTGCCATTAACAGTGATTTAGGGGCTTCAGTTATGACTATGGCTTATGCTGTTTAGTTAGCACTTTTGTATAATTAAAGAATGGTACACTTTTTATTAATGTTCATGTGTTCTAATTTACTGCTGTTGAAAGCATGGAAAATTGTCCTGAGGTAAGCATGAGTTAGTTTTATTATGAGTTAAATATTAAACCAGTGTAAAGGCTCAACATGTTCAGTGGAGTGAATGATGCTCACAGTGAGTTGAGTTGTAACTGCTGACTCCTGAAAGACACTCCCTGGGAAATGAGTGCAGACCAATGGGTGGAGATTCAGAGGGTTACTCAACTGATCAAACAAAGTGTGATGGGTTTGCCCCTGTTACTGGGTATGGCCAAGGGGCACCAGGCTGTCTTACAGAAAGTGTGATGGGGGCTTGTCTGCCCCTGTTACTGGGTATGGCCAAGGGGCATCAGGCTGTCTTAACCCAGTAGCTGATTGTTTACACCACCATTGATAAAAGACAGTACTGTGCAGCCGTCTTCATCGACCTGGCCAAAGCTTTCGACTCTTGTCAATCACCGTATTCAACAGCCTTGGTTTCTCTAATGACTGCCTCGCCTGGTTCACCAACTACGCCTCAGAGTTCAGTGTGTTAAATCGGAGGGTCTGTTGTTCGGACCTCTGGCAGTCTCTATGGGGGTGCCACAGGGTTCGATTCTCGGGCCGACTCTTTTCTCTGTATATATCAACGATGTCGCTCCTGCTGCTGGTGATTCCTTGATCCACCTCTACGCAGACGACACCATTCTGTACACATCTGGCCCTTCTTTGGACACTGTGTTAACAAGCTTCCAATCGAGCTTTTGACTCACATCAAATATCTCCAATCCAAAGCTAAACTGAGAATCGGCTTCCTATTTCGCAACAAAGCATCCTTCACTCATGCTGCCAAACATACCCTTGTAAAACTGACCATCCTACCGATCCTTGACTTTGGCGATGTCATTTACAAAATAGCCTCCAATACTCTACTCAGCAAATTGGATGCAGTCTATCACAGTGCCAGCCATCCGTTTTGTCACCAAAGCCCCACTGTCACCAAAGCCCCATTTTCTACCCACCAATGCTCTTGTTGGATGGCCCTCGCCTCATACTTATCGCCTATCTCAGCTTGCTGGTCACCATAGCAGCACCCACCTGTAGCACGCACTCCAGCAGGTATATCTCTCTGGTCACCCCCAAAACGAATTCTTCCTTTGGCCTCCTCCTTCCAATTCTCTGCTACCAATGACTGGAACGAACTACAAAATTCTCTGAAACTGGAAACACTTAGCTCCCTCACTAGCTTTAAGCACCAGCTGTCAGAGCAGCACCTGTACATAGCCCATCTATTATTTAGCCCAAACAACTACCTCTCCCCCTATTGTATTTATTTAGCTCCTTTGCATCCCATTATTTCTATCTCTACATTTTTCCACTGCAAATCTACCATTCCAGTGTTTTACTTGCTATATTGTATTTACTTTGTCACCATGGCCTTTTTTTTGCCTTTACCTCCCTTATCTCACCTCATTTGCTCACATTGTATATAGACTTATTTTTCTACTGTATTATTGACTGTATGTTTGTTTTACTCCATGTGTAACTCCGTGTTGCTGTATCTGTCGAACTGCTTTGCTTTATCTTGGCCAGGTCGCAATTGTAAATGAGAACTTGTTCTCAACTGGCCTACCTGGTTAAATAAAGGTGAACAAAAATAAAAAAATATCGCAGCATTTATCATTCATATAAATTAAACTCATGGGTCAAGAATGCAAAAAATATAATTTATATAAATGAAACCCATGGGTCAAGAACACAAAAAATATAATTTATATAAATGAAACCCATGGGTCAAGAATGCAAAAAATATAATTTATATAAATGAAACCCATGGGTCAAGAACGCAAAAAATATAATTTATATAAATGAAACCCATGGGTCAAGAATGCAAAAAATATAATTTATATAAATGAAACCCATGGGTCAAGAACGCAAAAAATATAATTTATATAAATGAAACCCATGGGTCAAGAACGCAAAAAATATAATTTATATAAATGAAACCCATGGGTCAAGAACGCAAAAAATATAATTTATATAAATGAAACCCATGGGTCAAGAACACAGCAATTTATTGGAGTAATTCAAAAGTCACTTGATTATGTATTGGTCACATAAATAATTGGTTGACGTTCCCATTTTTCGTGAATGTGCTGCAGTAAATCTTAAACTACGTAAACACTGCCATGACCTTTTCCCACAATGCAGCGGAGCGGTGAAGGCGGGTTATCCGTGCATGGCAGGGGCAAACGGACATTATTGAATTAGGTAGCTAATAAACAACGAGGAACTTGTGAGCCAGTCAGTCCGGGACAGTACCATTGTTGTCTCTGTCAAAGCTGTATCCTGACCGTCTAGTCAACCAGACATGGCACCTTTCGGTCTGATGTTTTCTGGGGTTTGCCTTTTGAAAAAGTCATTCAGTCTCTTCTCCCACGCATCCAGTCTTACAAGGTAACATAAGGAGCAAAACTTCCGTTGTCAAGATAGATATGTTAGGTAGTTAGTAAGCCACCCTGTACAATTTATATTATAGATTTTTGGACATTCATAAAACCAATTCTGCAAAGGAATTGCTTTATTTCCAGCTATCACGCCAGTATTAGTCTAATTAGAGCCTAGTTAGTTAGCTAGTTAAGGTTAGCCAAGGTTAGCTTGACTGGCACTGACTGGTATCCAAGGACATGTTTTATTTTGTCAAATGTTTTTAACCTTTAAAAATGAACAAGTCAGTTAAGAACAAATTCTTATTATTTCCAATGACTGCAAAAGGCCTCCTGTTTGGACGGGGGCTGGTGCCTGCTGGACTGCAAATTCATCAAGGTACTCCACTTTGTTTACCTTTGTTTACCTTTGTTTATCTGTCTGCCCTAGCCCCGAACTCAGGCCCTGTGTCTAGTTAACCGACCCTCTCTGCCCATTCATCTCAATTTGACCTGTTGTTGTCTTAGCTGATTAGCTGTTGTAGCTAGCTCTCCCAATCAACACCTGTGATTGCTTTATGCCTCTCTCAAATGTTAATATGTCTTGTATACTGTTGTTTAGGATAATTATCATTGTTTTAGTTTACTGCGGAGCCCCTAGTCCCACTACATGCCTTAGATACCTCCTTTGTCCCATCTCCCACACATGCGGTGACCTCACCTAGTATAACCAATCACTCAGTGCCTGGGCTTACCTCCACTGTACCCGCACCCCACCATACCCCTGTCTGCACATTATGCCCTGAATCTATTCTACCACACCCAGAAATCTGCTCCTTTCTGGCCCTTGTTTGGACACTGTGTTAACAAACCTCCAAACGAGCTTCAATGCCATACAACCCTCCTTCTGTGACTTCCTACTGCTCTTAAACGCCTGCAAAACCAAATGCATGCTTTTCAACCGTTCGCTGCCCGCCCGACTAGCATCACTACGGTGGACGGTTCTGACCTAGAATACGTGGACAACTAGAAATACCTAGGTGTCTGGCTAGACTGTAAACTCTCCTTCCAGACTCATATCAAACATCTTCAATAAAAAATCAAATCTAGAATCGTCTTTCTATGTCGCAACAAAGCCTCCTTCACTCACGCCGCCAAACTTACCCTAGTAAAACGGACAATCCTACCGATCCTCGACTTCGGCGAAGTCATCTACAAAATAACTTTGAATACTCTACTCAGCAAATTGGATGTAGTCTGTCACAGTGCCATCTGTTTTGTTACCAAAGCACCTTACACCACCCACCACTGTGACCTGTATGCTCTAGTCGGCTGGCCCTCGCTACATATTCGTTGCCAGACCCACTGGCTCCAGGTCATCTGTAAGTCTGTGCTAGGTAAATCTCCACCTTATCTCAGATCACTGGTCACGATAACAACACCCACCCGTAGCCCTCGCTCCAGCAGGTATTTCTCACTGGTCATCCCCAAAGCATACACATGGTTAGCAGATGTTAATGTGAGTGTAACGAAATGCTTGTGCTTCTAGTTCCGACAATGCAGTAATAACCAACAAGTAATCTAGCTAACAATTCCAAAACTACTACCTTATAGACACAAGTGTAAGGGGATAAAGAATATGTACATAAAGATATATGAATGAGTGATGGTACAGAGCGGCATAGGCAAGATACAGTAGATGGTATTGAGTGCAGTATATACATATGAGATGAGTATGTAAACAACGTGGCATAGTTAAAGTGGCTAGTGATACATGTATTACATAAAGATTCAGTAGATGATATAGAGTACAGTATATACATATGAGATGAATAATGTAGGGTATGTAAACATTATATTAGGTAGCATTGTTTAAAGTGGCTAGTGATATATTTTACATAATTTCCCATCAATTCCCATTATTAAAGTGGCTGGAGTTGAGTCAGTGTGTTGGCAGCAGCCACTCAATGTTAGTGGTGGCTGTTTAACAGTCTGATGGCCTTGAGATAGAAGCTGTTTTTCAGTCTCTCGGTCCCCGCTTTGATGCACCTGTACTGACCTCACCTTCTGGATGATAGCGGGGTGAACAGGCAGTGGCTCGGGTGGTTGTTGTCCTCGATCTTTATGGCCTTCCTGTGACATCGGGTGGTGTAGGTGTCCTGGAGGGCAGGTAGTTTGCCCCCGATGATGCGTTGTGCAGACCTCACTACTATCTGGAGAGCCTTACGGTTGTGGGCGGAGCAGTTGCCGTACCAGGCGGTGATACAGCCCGACAGGATGCTCTCGATTGTGCATCTGTAGAAGTTTGTGAGTGCTTTTGGTGACAAGCCGAATTTCTTCAGCCTCCTGAGGTTGAAGAGGCGCTGCTGCGCCTTCTTCACAATGCTGTCTGTGTGGGTGGACCAATTCAGTTTGTCTGTGATGTGTACGCCGAGGAACTTAACTTACTACCCTCTCCACTACTGTTCCATCGATGTGGATAGGGGCGTGTTCCCTCTGCTGTTTCCTGAAGTCCACAATCATCTCCTTAGTTTTGTTGACGTTGAGTGTGAGGTTATTTTCCTGACACCACACTCCGAGGGCCCTCACCTCCTCCCTGTAGGCCGTCTCGTCGTTGTTGGTAATCAAGCCTACCACTGTTATGTTTTCCGCAAACTTGATGATTGAGTTGGAGGCGTGCGTGGCCACGCAGTCGTGGGTGAACAGGGAGTACAGGAGAGGGCTCAGAACGCACCCTTGTGGGGCCCCAGTGTTGAGGATCAGCGGGGGGGGGGGCGGCCCGTCAGGAAGTCCAGTACCCAGTTGCACAGGGCGGGGTCTGTCGTTCTGCCCCTGAACAAGGCAGTTAACCCACCGTTCCTAGGCCGTCATTGAAAATAAGAATGTTCTTAACTGACTTGCCTAGTTTAATTTTTTTATTTTTTTTTTAATCTGTGTCCAAAAATACCGATTTCAGATTACGAAAACTTGAAATCGGCCCTAATTAATCGGCCATTCCGATTAATCGGTCGACACCTAGTGTGTAGTAGGGATAATGTATTGTGGTGTGGTGGCTCATTTCTCTACTATCAAATGAGGAGAGACAAACTTATCACACAAGTCAGAGTTATACTTAAACTAAATCTTTAATAATTCGAGCTTTGCAATAGCATTTGACTTTCAATGATGCACCATTTCTAATACACCCCTTTCAACCTACATGACGAACAACAGATACATAGAATGGGTCACAAGGTTAAGATTTGTATGAAAGGTATCTATAATACATAGCAGACAGCATCTGCTGTGTCAACAGTTTTCATTGTATAGACCAGTGTCTGGTCCTCTGACTCCAAACTGGAACCATCTCACCCTGCTACGGTATAGAACAGAAACATTACCTCATTCTCTGTAATGCTCTTTAGGTTTTATCACTTAAAGACATCGTAAATCTCCTGTCAGTGTAATCTCCCAGAAGCCCACCCTCAGTAGAACACACACACAATAGTTAACAAAATACTCTATTCTGTTGCATAACACAACCATGATGCAATAAAAGCATTATAACATAATCTTGCAATTTTTCCATTACAAGGGATAATGTGTTGTAGGGATAATGTGTTGTGGTGTGTGTTGTAGGCTCGTCAATGTGATCCCAGCGGTAAAGAGTTTGACCACCATTGCAGGCGCTCCCCCTAAGAGGCCCCTGAACGGATACATGAGATTTGTGAAACAGCAACAACCTCTCGTTGTCAGGGAGTATCCAGGTGACTGGTGTTAGAATGGACTGTATCTCTACAGCTTCACTCATTCCTTTGTCTTCACACATCACTGAGTTAATGTTGATGTGAGTTTCAGATGTCAAAGCTGTCGATGTGATAAGGAAGATTGCACAACAGTGGAGAACTCTGACAGCAGACCAGAAACAGGTAGGTTGTGTCTTGATTCAGTAGCGACACTTCAGTAGACAGCAAGGCCCCCCCCCCCAGACCCTGACACTGTGGACAGCAAGGCCCCCCCCAGACCCTGACACCGTGGACAGCATGCCCCCCCCCCCCCCAGACCCTGACACCGTGGACAGCAGGGCCCCCCAGACCCTGACACTGTGGACAGCATGCCCTCCAGACCCTGACACCGTGGATAGCATGCCCCCCCCCCAGACCCTGACACCGTGGATAGCATGCCCCCCCCCAGACCGTGACACCGTGGATAGCATGCCCCCCCCAGACCCTGACACCGTGGATAGCATGCCCACCACCCCCCAGACCCTGACACCGTGGACAGCAGGGCCCCCCAGACCCTGACACCGTGGACAGCAGGGCCCCCCAGACCCTGACACCGTGGACAGCAGGGCCCCCCAGACCTTGACACCGTGGACAGCAGGGCCCCCCAGAACCTGACACCGTGGACAGCAGGGCCCCCCAGACCCTGACACCGTGGACAGCAGGGCCCCCCAGACCCTGACACCGTGGACAGCAGGGCCCCCCAGACCCTGACACCGTGGACAGCAGGGCCCCCCAGACCCTGACACCGTGGACAGCAGGGCCCCCCAGACCCTGACACCGTGGACAGCAGGGCCCCCCAGACCCTGACTCCGTGGACAGCAGGGCCCCCCAGACCCTGACACCGTGGACAGCAGGGCCCCCCAGACCCTGACACCGTGGACAGCAGGGCCCCCCAGACCCTGACACCGTGGACAGCAGGGCCCCCCAGACCCTGACACCGTGGACAGCATGCCCTCCAGACCCTGACACCGTGGATAGCATGCCCCCCCCCCCCCCAGACCCTGACACCGTGGATAGCATGCCCCCCCCCCCAGACCCTGACACCGTGGATAGCAGGGCCCCCCAGACCCTGACACCTTGGACAGCAAGGTGTAGTAGTCCATGTTTGCACCTTCCATCAGAGAAGATTACACAGACTGTCATGCGTCTACTTCCTACCAACATGGATGTACTTGACAGTATTTAAATAACTGAAAATAGGCTGTTTGACTTATAGCCTACCTGAAATTGACATATCAGTGTTGTACTGTGGACAGATTTGTGTGGTTAATTAGCTAAATACATGTTGACTTTCCCCCACAGCCTTTTCAACAGGCGTCAGTGGTTGCCAGGGAACAGTTTAAGGTGGACATGCAGAGGTACCAGTCCCAGCTCACACCTGCACAGGCTGCTGCTCTGAAACAGGAGAGGAGACAGAGGCTGGCCAAGAGGAAAGCCATCAGGAGGAAGAGGGTGAGTGTAGCTCATTGATCTTCATAGTAGAGGTCGACCGATTAATCAGAATGGCAGATTAATTAGGGCCAATTTCAAGTTTTCATAACAATCGGAAATCTGTATTTTTGGGGACCGATTTGGCCGAATTTTTACATTTTATTTTAATTGATTTTTTACACCTTTATTTTATATTTATTTAACTAGGCAAGTCAGTTAAGAACACATTCTTATTTTCAATGAGGAACTGCCTCGTTCAGGGGTAGAACGACAGATTTTCACCTTGTCAGCTCGGGGATCCAATCTTTCAACCTTACAGTTAACTAGTCCAACGCAATAACGACCTGCCTCTCATTGCACTCCACAAGGGGCTTCTTACATAGCACATATTGCACTTTTACTTTCTTCTCCAACACTTTGTTTTTGCATTATTTAAGCCAAATTGAACATGTTTCATTATTTATTTGAGGCTAAATTGATTTTATTGATGTATTATATTAAGTTCAAATAAGTGTTCATTCAGTATTGTTGTAATTGTTATTATTATTGACTTTTTTGGTCCTCCAATAATCGGTATCGGCTTTGAAAAATCATAATCGGTCGACCTCTACTTCATAGTGATGTGCTGTGCGCCGTGGACACTATTTGGCATGACAGGCCCCTCCTAGTGAATGTAATGGCATACTACTAAGGCCTTGTGATAGTATTAGTAGTGGTGTGTTCTGATGTTGTGCCACTGAAATGTTCCTGGTGACTCGTCTGACTTGAGCACCATCTTCCACTTTTAGGAGTTGAACAGTCTTGGCAAACCCAAACGTCCCCGGTCGTCCTTTAACATCTTCATGGCAGAACACTTTGAGGAGTCCAGGGGGACGACCACACAGGTTGGTACTGAGGAGTCCAGAGGGGGGGGGTGGCACTCAGGTTGGTACTGAGGAGTCCAGAGGGGGGGACCACTCAGGTTGGTACTGAGGAGGGGGGGGGGGGGGGCATGCAGGTTGGTACTGAGGAGTCCAGAGGGGGAGGGGGGACCATGCAGGTTGGTACTGAGGAGTCCAGAGGGGGAGGGGGGACCATGCAGGTTTGTACTGAGGAGTCCAGAGGGGGAGGGGGGACCATGCAGGTTGGTATCAGTGTCCAGTAATCAAATACTTTTTCATGAGTTCTGAGTCTATGTGATGAAAATATAATATTCTTTAACACATTACATTATACCAGCGTTAAAGAGATGGTTAATATGTAATCTAAATGTAACGGTATAACACGCACCTGTTAATGCTGTCACCTTTTTCCCCTCAGGGCAAGATGAAGATGCTGCGGGAGGACTGGACCAAACTGTCAACCTCACAGAAACAAGTAGGTGGAATGAAGTGTTTGATACAGTGCATTCGTTACGTTTCATTAAGGATCTCTCTGTACTTTCCTCCGTTCATCTTTGCCTTGATCATGACTGCTGCCACCACCATGCTTCACCGTAGTGATGGTGCCAGGTTTCCTCCAGATGTGATGCTGCCACCACCATGCTTCACCGTAGTGATGGTGCCAGGTTTCCTCCAGACGTGATGCTGCCACCACCATGCTTCACCGTAGTGATGGTGCCAGGTTTCCTCCAGATGTGACTCTTGGCATTGGGGCCAAAGAGTTCAATCTTGGTTTCATCAGACTGGAGATGTTTGTTTCTCATGGTCTGAGAGTCATTTAGGTTCCTTTTTGCAAGCTCCAAGCGGGCTGTCACGTGCCTTTTACTGATAAATGCCTGATTGGTGGAGTGCTGCAGATATGGTTGTCCTTCTGGAAGGTTCTCCCATCTCCACAGAGGAACTCTGGAGCTCTGTCAGAGAGACCATCAGGTTCTTTGTCACCTCCCTGACCAAGGCCATTCTCCCCCGATTGCTCAGTTTGGCCGGGCGGCCAGCTCTAGGAAGAGTCTTGGTGGTTCCAAGCTTCTTCCATTTAAGAATGATGGAGGCCACTGTGTTCTTGGGGACCTTCAATGCTGCAGAATTGTTTTGGTACCTTTCCCCAGATCTGTGCCTCGACACAATCCTGTCTCTGAGCTCTACGGACAATTCCTTTGACCTCATGGCTTGGTTTTTGCATTGACATGCAGTGTCAACTGTGGGGATATATAGACAGGTGTGCCTTTCCAAATCACGTCCAATCAATTTAATTTACCACAGGTAGACTCTAACAATGGATGGAAACAGGAGGCACCTGAGCTCAATTTTGAGTCTCATATTTGGTATTTCTGTTTTTTATTTGTAGTACATTAGAAAAAATGTAAACCTGTTTTCACTTTCATTTTGGGGTATTGTGTATAGATTGAGGAAAACAAATATCTAATCCATTTTAGAATAAAGCTGTAACGTAACAAAATGTGGAAAAAGTCAAGGAGTCTGAACACTTTCCGAATGCACTGTAGATTGTGTTATATGCCTGTGGTGGTGTAGATGTAGTTATATACCTGTGGTGTAGATGTAGTTATATACCTGTGGTGGTGTAGATGTAGTTATATACCTGTGGTGTAGATGTAGTTATATACCTGTGGTGGTGGTGTAGATGTAGTTATATACCTGTGGTGGTGTAGATGTAGTTATATACCTGTGGTGGTGTAGATGTAGTTATATGCCTGTGGTGGTGTAGATGTAGTTATATACCTGTGGTGTAGATGTAGTTATATACCTGTGGTGGTGTAGATGTAGTTATATGCCTGTGGTGTAGATGTAGTTATATACCTGTGGTGGTATAGATGTAGTTATATACCTGTGGTGGTATAGATGTAGTTATATACCTGTGGTGGTATAGATGTAGTTATATACCTGTGGTGGTGTAGATGTAGTTATATGCCTGTGGTGTAGATGTAGTTATATACCTGTGGTGTAGATGTAGTTATATACCTGTGGTGGTGGTATAGATGTAGTTATATACCTGTGGTGGTGTAGATGTAGTTATATACCTGTGGTGGTGGGATAGATGTAGTTATATACCTGTGGTGGGATAGATGTAGTTATATACCTGTGGTGGTGGTGTAGATGTAGTTATATACCTGTGTAGATGTAGTTATATACCTGTGGTGGTGGTGTAGATGTAGTTATATACCTGTGGTGGTGGTATAGATGTAGTTATATACCTGTGGTGATGCTGTAGATGTAGTTATATACCTGTGGTGGTATAGATGTAGTTATATACATATGGTGGTGGTGTAGATGTAGTTATATACCTGTGGTGGTATAGATGTAGTTATATACCTGTGGTGGTATAGATGTAGTTATATACCTGTGGTGGTGTAGATGTAGTTATATGCCTGTGGTGTAGATGTAGTTATATACCTGTGGTGTAGATGTAGTTATATACCTGTGGTGGTGGTATAGATGTAGTTATATACCTGTGGTGGTGTAGATGTAGTTATATACCTGTGGTGGTGGGATAGATGTAGTTATATACCTGTGGTGGGATAGATGTAGTTATATACCTGTGGTGGTGGTGTAGATGTAGTTATATACCTGTGTAGATGTAGTTATATACCTGTGGTGGTGGTGTAGATGTAGTTATATACCTGTGGTGGTGGTATAGATGTAGTTATATACCTGTGGTGATGCTGTAGATGTAGTTATATACCTGTGGTGGTATAGATGTAGTTATATACATATGGTGGTGGTGTAGATGTAGTTATATACCTGTGGTGGTATAGATGTAGTTACAGTGCCTTGCGAAAGTATTCGGCCCCCTTGAGCTTTGCGACCTTTTGCCACATTTCAGGCTTCAAACATAAAGATATAAAACTGTATTTTTTTTGTGAAGAATCAACAACAAGTGGGACACAATCATGAAGTGGAACGACATTTATTGGATATTTCAAACTTTTTTAACAAATCAAAAACTGAAAAATTGGGAGTGCAAAATTATTCAGCCCCCTTAAGTTAATACTTTGTAGCGCCACCTTTTGCTGCGATTACAGCTGTAAGTCGCTTGGGGTATGTCTCTATCAGTTTTGCACATCGAGAGACTGAAATTTTTTCCCATTCCTCCTTGCAAAACAGCTCGAGCTCAGTGAGGTTGGATGGAGAGCATTTGTGAACAGCAGTTTTCAGTTCTTTCCACAGATTCTCGATTGGATTCAGGTCTGGACTTTGACTTGGCCATTCTAACACCTGGATATGTTTATTTTTGAACCATTCCATTGTAGATTTTGCTTTATGTTTTGGATCATTGTCTTGTTGGAAGACAAATCTCCGTGCCGGTCTCAGGTCTTTTGCAGACTCCATCAGGTTTTCTTCCAGAATGGTCCTGTATTTGGCTCCATCCATCTTCCCATCAATTTTAACCATCTTCCCTGTCCCTGCTGAAGAAAAGCAGGCCCAAACCATGATGCTGCCACCACCATGTTTGACAGTGGGGATGGTGTGTTCAGCTGTGTTGCTTTTACGCCAAACATAACGTTTTGCATTGTTGCCAAAAAGTTCAATTTTGGTTTCATCTGACCAGAGCACCTTCTTCCACATGTTTGGTGTGTCTCCCAGGTGGCTTGTGACAAACTTTAAAGGACACATTTTATGGATATCTTTAAGAAATGGCTTTCTTCTTGCCACTCTTCCATAAAGGCCAGATTTGTGCAATATACGACTGATTGTTGTCCTATGGACAGAGTCTCCCACCTCAGCTGTAGATCTCTGCAGTTCATCCAGAGTGATCATGGGCCTCTTGGCTGCATCTCTGATCAGTCTTCTCCTTGTATGAGCTGAAAGTTTAGAGGGACGGCCAGGTCTTGGTAGATTTGCAGTGGTCTGATACTCCTTCCATTTCAATATTATCGCTTGCACAGTGCTCCTTGGGATGTTTAAAGCTTGGGAAATCTTTTTGTATCCAAATCCGGCTTTAAACTTCTTCACAACAGTATCTCGGACCTGCCTGGTGTGTTCCTTGTTCTTCATGATGCTCTCTGCGCTTTTAACGGACCTCTGAGACTATCACAGTGCAGGTGCATTTATACGGAGACTTGATTACACACAGGTGGATTGTATTTATCATCATTAGTCATTTAGGTCAACATTGGATCATTCAGAGATCCTCACTGAACTTCTGGAGAGAGTTTGCTGCACTGAAAGTAAAGGTGCTGAATAATTTTGCACGCACAATTTTTCAGTTTTTGATTTGTTAAAAAAGTTTGAAATATCCAATAAATGTCTTTCCACTTCATGATTGTGTCCCACTTGTTGTTGATTCTTCACAAAAAAATACAGTTTTATATCTTTATGTTTGAAGCCTGAAATGTGGCAAAAGGTCGCAAAGTTCAAGGGGGCCGAATACTTTCGCAAGGCACTGTACACATAGTGATGGTAGATGTAGATATATACACATGGTGATGGTAGATGTAGATATATACACATGGTGATGGTTGATATATACACATAGTGATGGTAGATGTAGATATATACACATAGTGATGGTAGATGTAGATATATACACATGGTGATGGTAGATGTAGATATATACACATGGTGATGGTAGATGTAGATATATACACATGGTGATGGTAGATATAGATATATACACATGGTGATGGTATAGATGTAGATATATACACATGGTGATGGTAGATGTAGATATATACACATGGTGATGGTAGATATAGATATATACACATGGTGATGGTAGATATATACACATAGTGATGGTAGATGTAGATATATACACATGGTGATGGTAGATGTAGATATATACACATGGTGATGGTAGATGTAGATATATACACATGGTGATGGTATAGATGTAGATATATACACATGGTGATGGTAGATGTAGATATATACACATGGTGATGGTAGATGTAGATGTAGTTATATACATGTGGTGGTGGTGTTATAGATGTAGTTATATACATGTAGATATATACACATGGTGATGGTATAGATGTAGTTATATACATGTAGTTATATACATATGGTGGTGGTGGTATAGATGTAGTTATATACCTGTGGTGGTATAGATGTAGTTATATACATATGATTGTAGATGTAGTTATATACCTGTGGTGGTGGTGTTATAGATGTAGTTATATACATGTAGATATATACACATGGTGATGGTAGATGTAGATGTAGTATAGATGTAGATATATACACATGGTGATGGTAGATATATACACATGGTGATGGTAGATGTAGATGTAGTTATATACATGTGGTGGTGGTGTTATAGATGTAGTTATATACATGTAGATATATACACATGGTGATGGTAGATGTAGTATAGATGTAGATATATACACATGGTGATGGTAGATATATACACATGGTGATGGTAGATGTAGATGTAGTTATATACATGTGGTGGTGGTGTTATAGATGTAGTTATATACATGTAGATATATACACATGGTGATGGTATAGATGTAGTTATATACATGTAGTTATATACATATGGTGGTGGTGGTATAGATGTAGTTATATACCTGTGGTGGTATAGATGTAGTTATATACATATGATTGTAGATGTAGTTATATACCTGTGGTGGTATAGATGTAGTTATATACATGTAGATATATACACATGGTGATGGTAGATATATACACATGGTGATGGTAGATGTAGATATATACACATGGTGATGGTATAGATGTAGATATATACACATGGTGATGGTAGATGTAGATATATACACATGGTGATGGTAGATGTAGATATATACACATGGTGATGGTAGATGTAGATATATACACATGGTGATGGTATAGATGTAGATATATACACATGGTGATGGTATAGATGTAGATATATACACATGGTGATGGTATAGATGTAGATATATACACATGGTGATGGTAGATGTAGATATATACACATGGTGATGGTATAGATGTAGATATATACACATGGTGATGGTAGATGTAGATATATACACACATGATGATGGTATAGATGTAGATATATACACATGGTGATGGTAGATGTAGATATATACACACATGATGATGGTATAGATGTAGATATATACACATGGTGATGGTAGATGTAGATATATACACATGGTGATGGTAGATGTAGATATATACACATGGTGATGGTATAGATGTAGATATATACACATGGTGATGGTAGATGTAGATATATACACATGGTGATGGTAGATGTAGATATATACACATGGTGATGGTAGATGTAGATATATACACATAGTGATGGTAGATGTAGATATATACACATAGTGATGGTAGATGTAGATATATACACATGGTGATGGTAGATGTAGATATATACACATGGTGATGGTAGATGTAGATATATACACATGGTGATGGTATAGATGTAGATATATACACATGGTGATGGTAGATGTAGATATATACACATAGTGATGGTAGATGTAGATATATACACATGGTGATGGTAGATGTAGATATATACACATGGTGATGGTAGATGTAGATATATACACATGGTGATGGTATAGATGTAGATATATACACATGGTGATGGTAGATGTAGATATATACACATGGTGATGGTATAGATGTAGATATATACACATGGTGATGGTAGATGTAGATATATACACATGGTGATGGTAGATGTAGATATATAGACATGGTGATGGTATAGATGTAGATATATACACATGGTGATGGTAGATGTAGATATATACACATGGTGATGGTAGATGTAGATATATACACATGGTGATGGTATAGATGTAGATATATACACATGTTGATGGTATAGATGTAGATATATACACATGGTGATGGTAGATGTAGATCTATACACATGGTGATGGTAGATGTAGATATATACACATGGTGATGGTATAGATGTAGATATATGCACATGGTGATGGTAGATGTAGATATATACACATGGTGATGGTAGATGTAGATATATATACACATGATGATGGTAGATGTAGATATATACACATGGTGATGGTAGATGTAGATATATACACATAGTGATGGTAGATGTAGATATATACACATGATGATGGTAGATGTAGATATATATACACATGGTGATGGTAGATGTAGATATATATACACATGGTGATGGTAGATGTAGATATATACACATGGTGATGGTAGATGTAGATATATACACATGGTGATGGTAGATGTAGATATATATACACATGGTGATGGTAGATGTAGATATATATACACATGATGATGGTAGATGTAGATATATACACATAGTGATGGTAGATGTAGATATATATACACATGGTGATGGTAGATATATACACATGGTGATGGTAGATGTAGATATATATACACATGGTGATGGTAGATATATACACATGGTGATGGTAGATGTAGATATATACACATGGTGATGGTAGATGTAGATATATATACACATGGTGATGGTAGATGTAGATATATATACACATGGTGATGGTAGATGTAGATATATACACATGGTGATGGTAGATGTAGATATATATACACATGGTGATGGTAGATATAGATATATATACACATGGTGATGGTAGATGTAGATATATATACACATGGTGATGGTAGATGTAGATATATATACACATGGTGATGGTAGATATAGATATATACACATAGTGATGGTAGATGTAGATATATATACACATGGTGATGGTAGATATATACACATGGTGATGGTAGATGTAGATATATATACACATGGTGATGGTAGATATAGATATATACACATAGTGATGGTAGATGTAGATATATATACACATGGTGATGGTATAGATGTAGATATATACACATGGTGATGGTAGATGTAGATATATATACACATGATGATGGTAGATGTAGATATATACACATGGTGATGGTAGATGTAGATATATATACACATGGTGATGGTAGATATATACACATGGTGATGGTAGATGTAGATATATATACACATGGTGATGGTAGATATATACACATGGTGATGGTAGATGTAGATATATATACACATGATGATGGTAGATGTAGATATATACACATGGTGATGGTAGATGTAGATATATATACACATGGTGATGGTAGATGTAGATATATACACATGGTGATGGTAGATGTAGATATATACACATGGTGATGGTATAGATGTAGATATATACACATAGTGATGGTAGATGTAGATATATACACATGGTGATGGTAGATGTAGATATATATACACATGGTGATGGTAGATGTAGATATATACACATGGTGATGGTAGATGTAGATATATACACATGGTGATGGTAGATGTAGATATATACACATGGTGATGGTAGATGTAGATATATATACACATAGTGATGGTAGATGTAGATATATATACATGGTGATGGTATAGATGTAGATATATACACATGGTGATGGTAGATGTAGATATATACACATGGTAGATGTAGATGTAGATATATACACATGGTGATGGTAGATATATACACATGGTGATGGTAGATGTAGATATATACACATGGTGATGGTATAGATGTAGATATATACACATGGTGATGGTATAGATGTAGATATATACACATGGTGATGGTAGATGTAGATATATACACATGGTGATGGTATAGATGTAGATATATACACATGGTGATGGTAGATGTAGATATATATACACATGGTGATGGTAGATATATACACATGGTGATGGTAGATGTAGATATATACACATGGTGATGGTAGATGTAGATATATACACATGGTGATGGTAGATGTAGATATATACACATGGTGATGGTAGATGTAGATATATACACATAGTGATGGTAGATGTAGATATATACACATGGTGATGGTAGATGTAGATCTATACACATGGTGATTGTAGATGTAGTTATATACTTATGATGGTGTAGATGTAATTAGTGATGCCTTTCACCCCTCCCCTCTTCAATGAACTGAATTGACCTTCAAAGATTCTCTCCTATTCGCACCACATCAAAAGAAAAGATAGTTGGAAAGAGGAGATGGATGTATCCAGTATAATAGATGGACTAAGTTAGCTAGAGATTATATGACTTTGTTTTGCTAACACTCCCATTCTGGGTAAAGTATATCTGCATTAAAATAAAGTTGATAAAACATCTGGTAAAAATGTGTTATTTTGACAGTTATTTTACTTCATCTAAAACCGTCAATGTCACGGTTACCCACGGTTACCCTGTCACAGCCCTAGCTGTGTTTCAGGTGTACAGTGGGCTCCCAAATTACCGTCACAGCCCTAGCTGTGTTTCAGGTGTACAGTGGGCTCCCAAATTACTGGCACAGCCCTAGCTGTGTTTCAGGTGTACAGTGGGCTCCCAAATTACTGTCACAGCCCTAGCTGTGTTTCAGGTGTACAGTGGGCTCCGAAATTACCGTCACAGCCCTAGCTGTGTTTCAGGTGTACAGTGGGCTCCCAAATTACCGTCACAGCCCTAGCTGTGTTTCAGGTGTACAGTGGGCTCCCAAATTACCGTCACAGCCCTAGCTGTGTTTCAGGTGTACAGTGGGCTCCCAAATTACTGTCACAGCCCTAGCTGTGTTTCAGGTGTACAGTGGGCTCCCAAATTACCGTCACAGCCCTAGCTGTGTTTCAGGTGTACAGTGGGCTCCCAAATTACCGTCACAGCCCTAGCTGTGTTTCAGGTGTACAGTGGGCTCCCAAATTACTGGCACAGCCCTAGCTGTGTTTCAGGTGTACAGTGGGCTCCCAAATTACTGGCACAGCCCTAGCTGTGTTTCAGGTGTACAGTGGGCTCCCAAATTACTGTCACAGCCCTAGCTGTGTTTCAGGTGTACAGTGGGCTCACAAATTACTGTCACAGCCCTAGCTGTGTTTCAGGTGTACAGTGGGCTCCCAAATTACTGGCACAGCCCTAGCTGTGTTTCAGGTGTACAGTGGGCTCCCAAATTACTGGCACAACCCTAGCTGTGTTTCAGGTGTACAGTGGGCTCCCAAATTACTGGCACAGCCCTAGCTGTGTTTCAGGTGTACAGTGGGCTCCCAAATTACCGTCACAGCCCTAGCTGTGTTTCAGGTGTACAGTGGGCTCCCAAATTACTGTCACAGCCCTAGCTGTGTTTCAGGTGTACAGTGGGCTCCCAAATTACCGTCACAGCCCTAGCTGTGTTTCAGGTGTACAGTGGGCTCCCAAATTACCGTCACAGCCCTA
Organism: Oncorhynchus mykiss; assembly: GCF_013265735.2. Classification (NCBI taxonomy): domain Eukaryota; kingdom Metazoa; phylum Chordata; class Actinopteri; order Salmoniformes; family Salmonidae; genus Oncorhynchus; species Oncorhynchus mykiss. The sequence goes on from NW_023493660.1 coordinate 295,025, forward strand.
GCTGTGTTTCAGGTGTACAGTGGGCTCCCAAATTACCGGCACAGCCCTAGCTGTGTTTCAGGTGTACAGTGGGCTCCCAAATTACTGGCACAGCCCTAGCTGTGTTTCAGGTGTACAGTGGGCTCCCAAATTACTGTCACAGCCCTAGCTGTGTTTCAGGTGTACAGTGGGCTCCCAAATTACTGGCACAGCCCTAGCTGTGTTTCAGGTGTACAGTGGGCTCCCAAATTACTGGCACAGCCCTAGCTGTGTTTCAGGTGTACAGTGGGCTCCCAAATTACTGTCACAGCCCTAGCTGTGTTTCAGGTGTACAGTGGGCTCCCAAATTACTGGCACAGCCCTAGCTGTGTTTCAGGTGTACAGTGGGCTCCCAAATTACTGGCACAGCCCTAGCTGTGTTTCAGGTGTACAGTGGGCTCCCAAATTACTGTCACAGCCCTAGCTGTGTTTCAGGTGTACAGTGGGCTCCCAAATTACTGGCACAGCCCTAACTGTGTTTCAGGTGAACAGTGGGCTCCCAAATTACTGTCACAGCCCTAGCTGTGTTTCAGGTGTACAGTGGGCTCCCAAATTACTGGCACAGCCCTAGCTGTGTTTCAGGTGTACAGTGGGCTCCCAAATTACTGTCACAGCCCTAGCTGTGTTTCAGGTGTACAGTGGGCTCCCAAATTACTGTCACAGCCCTAGCTGTGTTTCAGGTGTACAGTGGGCTCCCAAATTACTGTCACAGCCCTAGCTGTGTTTCAGGTGTACAGTGGGCTCCCAAATTACTGTCACAGCCCTAGCTGTGTTTCAGGTGTACAGTGGGCTCCCAAATTACTGTCACAGCCCTAGCTGTGTTTCAGGTGTACAGTGGGCTCCCAAATTACTGTCACAGCCCTAGCTGTGTTTCAGGTGTACAGTGGGCTCACAAATTACCGTCACAGCCCTAGCTGTGTTTCAGGTGTACAGTGGGCTCCCAAATTACTGGCAGCCCTGACTTGCAGTGCACAAACATTTCTTCAAAAAAATATAAGCAATATAATTATATAGAGAGATTCAAAATACCAACATGTGAGATACTGTACTTTATTCATGTTTCAATGGAACCCACCAATCATACAATTATTTAATACAAAATAAATGTAACTAAAATCAAGGTTTCATAATTATTGGCACTCCTCATTTAGTACTTAGTACAACGACCTCTGGCAAGGACAACAGCGTGGAGTCTTTTCCTGTAATGTTTGACAAGGTTAAGGAACACATCTGGAGGGATGTTGGACCATTCCTCTATGCAGATCATTTCAAGATCCTTCACATTCTTGGGTTTACGCTCGTCAACTGCCCTCTTCCACTCAGCCCAAAAGGTTTTCCATTGGATTGAGGTCAGGTGACTGAGATGGCCATGGCAGCACATTGATTTTGTTGCCACAAAATTTTGTTGTTGGAAAGTCCACCTACTGCCAAGTTCCAGCCTTCTGGCAGAGGCAACCGGATTGTCAGCCAAAATTGCCTGATACTTGGTGGAATTCATTACGCCATCAATCTGAACCAGTGCCACTGGACCTCTGGAATTAAAACGGCCCCAAAACATCACTGACCCCCCTCCATATTTCACCGTGGGTATGAGGTGCCTCTCCTTGTATGCATCTCTGTTTCACCGTGGGTATGAGGTGCCTCTCCTTGTATGCATCTCTTTCACCGTGGGTATGAGGTGCCTCTCCTTGTATGCATCTCTGTTTCACCGTGGGTATGAGGTGCCTCTCCTTGTATGCATCTCTTTCACCGTGGGTATGAGGTGCCTCTCCTTGTATGCATCTCTGTTTCACCGTGGGTATGAGGTGCCTCTCCTTGTATGCATCTCTGTTTCACCGTGGGTATGAGGTGCCTCTCCTTGTATGCATCTCTGTTTCACCATGGGTATGAGGTGCCTCTCCTTGTTGCATCTCTGTTTCACCATGGGTATGAGGTGCCTCTCCTTGTATGCATCTCTGTTTCACCGTGGGTATGAGGTGCCTCTCCTGGTGCCTCTCTCTGTTTCCACGCCAAACATGCCAATGCTGTATCTGACCAAACGTTCAATTTTGGTCCCATCGGACTAGAGCACCTTCTTCCAGTCATAATTTAAATTACGTTTGGCTCCAAGCGCTTGCGTCTGTGTCTTGATGTCAGAAAGGGCTTTCTTCTGGCAACTCTTCCAAAGAGCCTGTGGTTGTCTTTTGGAGCTTTTTGATACCTGGTGACCTGGTGACCTCAAGACGCCACCAAGGCCTGCAATTCTTCCACAGTGATTCTTGGGGATTTTGTTGCTTCTCTCACCATCCTCCTCCCATTCCTGGGGGGCGGGGGGGGGGTCTTCTACCTGTGAGGTTTTCAACTGTTCCATATCTTTTATAATTTTTAATAATTGCTCTGACAGTGCTCCGTGGTATATTCAATCGTTTGTGGATCTTCTTGTAGCCATTACCAGATTTATGAAGGTCTACGACCATCTGTCTCTTTTGAACTGCCAGTTCTTTTGTTTTCTTCATGGTGTTGGATGACAAAGGGATATTGCATGCGTGTTACCTCATTTTGATACCCTAGTGAAACTGGAAGTGATGTAATGGCTCAATTAAGTTCCTTAAGACTTAAATAATTGTGAAACCTTGATTTGGAGGACATACATTTTTAATTACTAGGCTAACTGACTCTGTGATGTTGTTTCAGGTCTACATGACTAACTCACTCTGTGTGCTCTGCAGGTCTACATGACTAACTGACTCTGTGATGTTGTTTCAGGTCTACATGACTAACTGACTCTGTGTGCTCTGCAGGTCTACATGACTAACTGACTGTGTGCTCTGCAGGTCTACATGACTAACTTACTCTGTGTGCTCTGCAGGTCTACATGACTAACTGACTCTGTGTGCTCTGCAGGTCTACATGACTAACTGACTCTGTGCTCTGCAGGTCTACATGACTAACTCACTCTGTGTGCTCTGCAGGTCTACATGACTAACTGACTGTGTGCTCTGCAGGTCTACATGAGTAACTGACTCTGCTCTGCAGGTCTACATGACTAACTCACTCTGTGTGCTCTGCAGGTCTACATGCAGCTGGCGGAGGATGATAAAGTGCGCTATAAGAATGAGATGAAGTCCTGGGAGGAACACATGATGGATATTGGACGGGAGGACCTGATCAGACGGAAAGAGACCCACAAGAACAAAACTGCTACTAAAGGAGGCAAACAGAAATCCAAAGTGGTGAAAACTAAATCTGCAGGAGCTACGACAGTGAGGAGCGGGAAAAAGGCCTGAGCTGTTCTGGAGAGGAAGGGTGATGAAGGCAAGTTACCGTCCCAAATAAAATACATTTTGTTTATAGTCATATCAATGCTCCTAGCGCCTCAAACTGTGAATGAACCTTCACCAGTCTGGGAAAGATCATGAAACATAACATTCTCAACTGACAGTTATCAGAATGAGAATTCACTGTAAACTATCATAAAGCAGTGTTCTTTCTAGTATGAAAAGATGAATTATGTTGAAGTTAAGTTCCTGTCACCAGGGCCACGTTCTGTATATACTGTCTCTATACACAGTGTACAGGCTAGTCTGTACTGGATATAGTCTTTAAGAGACGTGTTGACCAGTTACTTTGTTTGTAGACTTAGTTTTCGTTCATGTTTTGTATCTCATTTTTATTAAATAAACATTTACGTACATAAAAAAAAGACTTCATATTATACACAATGTTTATACAGTGAAAACAAATTGGGAGGAAATCGACAAGGTACATAAACGCTGTATGATGAAAGTAAACTATGTACAATATCTACACAGTTAATCCTCACATCGTGTAATAAAACTGTACAATGTCTACACAGTTAATGCTGAAAAAGGTGTACTGAATATAAGTTAGAGATGTGCTGAGTGGTCAGGTGATGGCTCCTGTAGCAGAGCCTGGAAGTCTGGAGAGCAGACCAGCTTGTGCTTGACGTTCCCCAGGATACTCATGTCTCCAGTCAGGCCCTCAGACAGACGCACAGACACCAGTTGCTGTAGGAGAAATAACAGATGATTTAGCCCCTTATTGTCTGACCCTAAGCCATTGTCTGCACATCCTGGATCACAGTGAGTCAGGACTTAAACACATCCTGGATCACAGTGAGTCAGGACTAAACACATCCTGGATCACAGTGAGTCAGGACTAAACACATCCTGGATCGCAGTGAGTCAGGACTAAACACATCCTGGATCGCAGTGAGTCAGGACTAAACACATCCTGGATCACAGTGAGTCAGGACTAAACACATCCTGGATCGCAGTGAGTCAGGACTAAACACATCCTGGATCGCAGTGAGTCAGGACTAAACACATCCTGGATCGCAGTGAGTCAGGACTAAACACATCCTGGATCACAGTGAGTCAGGACTGTGGTTCTTTAGGACTAAACAGGAGAACTAGACTGTTAGGTACCTGTTCTAAAGGGGAAGGCAGCTCCCTCTGAGACGTCCATAGTGATGTGTCTCAACACCATCTAACCCTGTAATGTCTATTATATTAACAGACCTGTTCTATAGGGGAAGGCAGCTCCCTCTGAGACGTCCATAGTGATGTGTCTCAACACCATCTAACCCTGTAATGTCTATTATATTAACAAACCTGTTCTAAAGGGGAAGGCAGTTCCCTCTGAGACGTCCATAGTGATGTGTCTCAACACCATCTAACCCTGTAATGTCTATTATATTAACAGACCTGTTCTAAAGGGGAAGGCAGCTCCCTCTGAGACGTCCATAGTGATGTGTCTCAACACCATCTAACCCTGTAATGTCTATTATATTAACAGACCTGTTCTAAAGGGGAAGGCAGCTCCCTCTGAGACGTCCATAGTGATGTGTCTCAACACCATCTAACCCTGTAATGTCTATTATATTAACAGACCTGTTCTATAGGGGAAGGCAGCTCCCTCTGAGACGTCCATAGTGACGTGTCTCAACACCATCTAACCCTGTAATGTCTATTATATTAACAGACCTGTTCTAAAGGGGAAGGCAGTTCCCTCTGAGACGTCCATAGTGATGTGTCTCAACACCATCTAACCCTGTAATGTCTATTATATTAACAGACCTGTTCTATAGGGGAAGGCAGCTCCCTCTGAGACGTCCATAGTGATGTGTCTCAACACCATCTAACCCTGTAATGTCTATTATATTAACAGACCTGTTCTATAGGGGAAGACAGTTCCCTCTGAGACGTCCATAGTGATGTGTCTCAACACCATCTAACCCTGTAATGTCTATTATATTAACAGACCTGTTCTAAAGGGGAAGGCAGCTCCCTCTGAGACGTCCATAGTGATGTGTCTCAACACCATCTAACCCTGTAATGTCTATTATATTAACAGACCTGTTCTAAAGGGGAAGGCAGCTCCCTCTGAGACGTCCATAGTGATGTGTCTCAACACCATCTAACCCTGTAATGTCTATTATATTAACAGACCTGTTCTAAAGGGGAAGACAGTTCCCTCTGAGACGTCCATAGTGATGTGTCTCAACACCATCTAACCCTGTAATGTCTATTATATTAACAGACCTGTTCTAAAGGGGAAGGCAGCTCCCTCTGAGACGTCCATAGTGATGTGTCTCAACACCATCTAACCCTGTAATGTCTATTATATTAACAGACCTGTTCTAAAGGGGAAGGCAGCTCCCTCTGAGACGTCCATAGTGATGTGTCTCAACACCATCTAACCCTGTAATGTCTATTATATTAACAGACCTGTTCTAAAGGGGAAGGCAGCTCCCTCTGAGACGTCCATAGTGATGTGTCTCAACACCATCTAACCCTGTAATGTCTATTATATTAACAGACCTGTTCTAAAGGGGAAGACAGTTCCCTCTGAGACGTCCATAGTGATGTGTCTCAACACCATCTAACCCTGTAATGTCTATTATATTAACAGACCTGTAGGAAAGAGAAGGCAGCTCCCTCTGAGACGTCCATAGTGATGTCTCCCAGCACCAGCTGCACCTTGCCAGACTTCCTGATCTGTAGTTTACCCAGAAACCCCTCTGTGAACTCTGACAGGACAGGAACGTCTTTACCAGCAGCGTCCTGAGGAAGAACATGGCCTTTAGGGTTAGGGGTTAGGAGAACTCTGACTGGATGGGAACGCTGTCTCTAGCAGGGTCCTGAGGAAGAACATGGCCTTTAGGGTTAGGGGTTAGGAGAACTCTGACTGGATGGGAACGCTGTCTCTAGCAGGGTCCTGAGGAAGAACATGGCCTTTAGGGTTAGGGGTTAGGAGAACTCTGACTGGATGGGAACGCTGTCTCTAGCAGGGTCCTGAGGAAGAACATGGCCTTTAGGGTTAGGGGCTAGGAGAACTCTGACTGGATGGGAACGCTGTCTAGCAGGGTCCTGAGGAAGAACATGGCCTTTAGGGTTAGGGGTTAGGAGAACTCTGACTGGATGGGAACGCTGTCTCTAGCAGGGTCCTGAGGAAGAACATGGCCTTTAGGGTTAGTGGTCAGGGGAACTCTGACCGGATGGAAACACTGTCTCTAGCAGGGTCCTGAGGAAGAAGATGGCCTTTAGGGTTAGGGGTTAGGAGAACTCTGACTGGATGGGAACGCTGTCTCTAGCAGGGTCCTGAGGAAGAACATGGCCTTTAGGGTTAGGGGCTAGGAGAACTCTGACTGGATGGGAACGCTGTCTAGCAGGGTCCTGAGGAAGAACATGGCATTTAGGGTTAGGGGTTAGGAGAACTCTGACTGGATGGGAACGCTGTCTCTAGCAGGGTCCTGAGGAAGAACATGGCCTTTAGGGTTAGTGGTCAGGGGAACTCTGACCGGATGGAAACACTGTCTCTAGCAGGGTCCTGAGGAAGAAGATGGAATACAGCAAATGTAGACCTTGGCGTGAAATGCTTCCCTGTTAGAATGAAGTGGACGGTAGAAAATAAGGATAGAATGTGGTCGTTACTCACTGGTGCTTTAATGTGAGAGGTGCGCTTGCCGTCGGACTTGGAGTCTTTTTTACAATTTCTTTCTGGGGCTGTGATTGGCTGGCTTGGGATGGAGGCTGTGGTTGGCTGGCCAGGGATAGTATCAGGTAGCTGGATGAAAAGCAATTCTTCTGTCTCTGAAACCATCAGCTGGTGGAAGAGCTCTGCTACAGAGGGCTGGTCAGGGCTCAGGACCCCCTGGCCTGGTCTATACTGAGGGATCTGGCCTGGTCCGTACTGATGTCCTGCTCCATACTGAAGGGGCAGGTTTGGGTTAGTAGTAGCAGGGGCTCTGAATGCTGTAGGGCAACAAACACAGGACCATCAGCTACCTGGGAACCAGTTTGGATTGACAAGACTGGAACACGTGTTAATGTATTGAGTCTGTGCACCTCTGTATATCCCCCATGTATTTGCATGTCTAATTGTCTACATCCTGTGCATCCAGGGCCTTCAGGAAACAACCCTTTGACTTATTCATGTTGTTAGAGCCTGAATTTAAAATGGATTACATTGAGATTGTGTCACCGGCCTACACGCCATAATGTCAAAGTGGAATTATGTTTGTAGAATTTAAAAATGAAAAGCTGAAATGTCTTGAGTGAATATGTTTTCAACCCCTTTGTTATGGCAAGCCTAAATAAGTTCAGGAGTACAAATGTGCTTAACAATGGACTTCCCCGTTGTCTCTGCTGATGTGCTGTTTGTTGCTCCTTTCTCTCTTTTAGTGTTAACAGTTTAATCAAACTCTGGCGTTAACAAGTTTACCAATGTCCTAGTTTTGTCCACCCTCTACTTCCTTCCAAAAGCGTCCGGGATGGAAACGTTCCATCTGGCATGGATCTGCAGGAGCTCGTCCAGATGGAAAAGCTGAGTAACATCATGCCTTCTCACTGCAGTCGCTGTCCTCTGAATATACAGGAGGATCGCTGGGTTGTGAACCCTGCTTCAGATGCAATAGTTAGGCCAAGGGCAATTGAAGTGTAGGAAAGGATGATGGTGTCTGTGCCACCAGTAAATACAGGTAGTAGTGTTAATCCCCCCAGCACAGTCCCCCACAGCACAGTCCCCCCCAGGCACAGTCCCCCCCAGGCACAGTCCCCCCCAGGCACAGTCCCCCCCAGGCACAGTCCCCCCCAGGCACAGTCCCCCCCAGCACAGTCCCCCCCAGCACAGTCCCCCCCAGCACAGTCCCCCCCAGCACAGTCCCCCCCACAGCACAGTCCCCCACAGCACAGTCCCCCACAGCACAGTCCCCCCCAGCACAGTCCCCCACAGCACAGTCCCCCCCAGCACAGTCCCCCCCAGGCACAGTCCCCCCCAGGCACAGTCCCCCCCAGGCACAGTCCCCCCCAGCACAGTCCCCCACAGCACAGTCCCCCACAGCACAGTCCCCCCCCAGCACAGTCAACAACATGGATTCTGGAAAGAAATGCTGTCCACATGGTGTCGCTCATGCAGCCGATTAGAAACCAGTTTTCCCCACTAAGCAACGAGTCAGTCAGAGCCTGAGGCTTCCCAGGTGTCTCCTCCACTGTTACAGGGTCTGAGCCGCCGAAGCCTCCCCACCATTAGCTCTGACAAATTGACCTAGTCATTGGAGACTCCATTACCCACAGGATTAGACTTAAAAATAATCATCCAGCGATCATACACTGTTTACCAGGGGGCAGGGCTACCGACGTTAAGGCTAATCTGAAGAGGGTGCTGGCTTTGACAACTGGCGAGTATAGGGATATTGTTATCCACGTCGGCACCAACGATGTTAGGATGAAACATTGAGGTCACCAAGCGCAACATGGCTTCAGCTTGTAAATCAGCTAGAAAGAAGTCGGCATCGAGTAATTGTCTCTGGCCCCCTCCCAGTTAGGGGGAGTGATGAGCTCTACAGCAGAGTCTCACAACTCAATCACTTGTTGAAAACTGTTTTCTTCCACTCGCAAAATAGAGAATAGATAATTGGCCCTCTTTCTGGGATTCATCCACAAACTGGACCAAGCCTGGCCTGCTGAGGAGTGACGGACTCCATCCTAGCTGGAGGTGTGCTTTCATCTTATCGATGAATATAGACAGGGCTCTAACTCCACATTGAGATAGGGTGCAGGCCAGCTTAGTGGAGTCTGCCACAGTCAGTGTAGTCAGCTCAGCTATCCCCATTGAGACAGTGAACAATCTAGGTTGAATTTGTTTTACCCCTTTTTCTCCCCAATTTCGTGTTATCCAATTGGTAGTTAGTCTTGTCTCATCGCTGCAACTCCCATACGGACACGGGAGAGCCGAAGGTCGAGAGCCATGCGTCCGCTGAAACCCAACCAAGCCGCACTGCTTCTTGACACAATGCCCACTTAACCCGGAAGCCAGCCGCACCAATGTGTTTCGGAGGAAACACCGTGCACCTGGTGACCGTGTCAACGTGCACTGTGCCCAACCCGCCACAGGAGTCGCTAGTGCGTGATGGGACAAGGACATCCCTGCCAGCCAAACCCTCCCCTAACCCGGACGACGCTGGGCCAATTGTGCCGCCCCATGGGTCTCCCGGTCGGCTGCGACGGAGCCTGGACTCGAGCCCAGAATCTCTAGTGGCACATCTAGCCTTGCGCCACTCGGGAGGCCTGCTTCGATCTAGGTAGGACAAATCTAAACAGGGCGGTGTTCGCCTTAGCAATCTCGCTGGAATAAAGATCTGCTCCATTCCTGTCATTATTCAAAGAGATTGATAATACCTCACATCTCAAAAAAGGACTTCTTAATGTTAAAGATCCCTCACTTTCAAGGCAGTTACAGTCAATGAACTAATCACTGATCATGATCACTGATCATGATGTGATTGGCCTGACTGAAACATGGCTCAAGCCATTAAATGAGGCCTCTCCTCCTGGTTACACTAGTGACCATATCCCTCCCCCCGTGCATCCCGCAAAGGCGGAGGTGTTGCTAACATTTTTTTATGACAGACTATTTCAATTTATGAAAACATATGACTGCGTTTGTCTTTTGAGCTTCTTGTCATGAAATCTATGCAGCCTACTCAATCACTTTTTATAGCTACTGTTTGCAGGCCTCCTGGGCCGTATACAGCGTTCCTCACTGAGCTCCTATCGGACTTTGTAGTCATGGCAGATATTCACATTTTTGCTGACTTCTAATGGAAAAGTCCACAGACCCACTCAGTCTTTCGGAGGCATCATCAACTGTGGGTTTTGTCCAACATGTCTCTGGACCTACACATTGCCACAGTCAGACCCTGGAACTAGTTTTGTCCTGTGGAATAAATATTGTTGATATAAATGTTTTTCCTCAATTCTGGACTATGGGACCACCATTTTATTACATTTGCAATCGCAACAAATGATCTGCTCAGACCCCAACCAAGGATCATCAAAAGCCATGCTATACATTTTCGGACAATGCAAAGATTCCTGGATGCTCTTCCAGACTCCGTCCACCTACCCAAGGATGTCGGAGTACAGAAATCAGTTAACCACCTAACCGAGGATGTAAAAGTAACTTTGTGTAATACCCTAGATGCAGTCGCACAGCTAAAAACAAACATTTGTCACAAGAAACTAGCTCCCTGGAAGTTTTCCGACTAGCTTGGAAAGACGGTACTGTGCAATATCGAAGAGTCCTCACCACCGAACCGGGAGTCTTCTGACTAGCTTGGAAAGACAGTAACGTGCAATATCGAAGAGCCCTCACCACCAAACTGGGAGTCTTCTGACTAGCTTGGAAAGACAGTAACGTGCAATATCGAAGAGCCCTCACCACCAAACTGGGAGTCTTCTGACTAGCTTGGAAAGACAGTAACGTGCAATATCGAAGAGCCCTCACCACCGAACCGGGAGTCTTCTGACTAGCTTGGAAAGACAGTAACGTGCAATATCGAAGAGCCCTCACCACCGAACCGGGAGTCTTCTGACTAGCTTGGAAAGACAGTAACGTGCAATATCGAAGAGCCCTCACCACCGAACCGGGAGTCTTCTGACTAGCTTGGAAAGACAATATCAAAAATCACTAACTGCTGCTTGATCAGCCTACTTTTCCAACCTAGTTGAGGAGAATAGAAACAATCCACAATTTATTGTTGATACTGTCGCAAAGCTAACGAAACAGCAGCACTCCCCAAGTGATGAATGGCCTTTACTTCAGCAGTGATGAATTCATGAACTTCTTTGACGAAAATATCATATTCATTAGAAAGTCTCTTTTGAATGTGATTATTTCTCCCAAACTCAGTTGTCCTGAGTCTGCACAGAACTGCCAGGACCTCGGATCAATGGAGATACTCAAGTTCTTTTAATCCTGTATCTCTCAACACATTCACAAAAATAGTCATGGCCTCTAAACCTTCCAGCTGTCTACTGGACCCTATTCCAACTAAACTACTGAAAGAGCTACTTCCTGTGCTTGGCCCTCCTATGTTGAACATCATAAATGGCTCCCTATCCGGATGTGTATCAAACTCACTAAAAGTGGCAGTAATAAAGCCTTGACCCAGAAAAATGTAAACTATCGGCCTACATCGAATCTCCCATTCATAAAAAAAAAAAAATGGGAATGTGTCTTCAGGAAGGAAATGTATACGAAACGCTCCAGTCTCTTTTTAAACCCTGTCATAGTACTGAGACCACACTTGTGTAGGTGGTAAATTTACCTTTTTAAATAGCATCAGACCAAGGCTTTTCTGTCTGTCCTTGTGCTCCTAGGCTTTAGTGCAACTTTTGACACCACATTCTTTTGGAGATTAGAAACCCAAAAATTGGTCCAGGCAGACAATCTGAAACTTTCTGTAAAAATGAAATGATGCAGAAAAGCTAATCCAGGTTTTTGTCACTTGTAGATTAGACTGCGATTCTCCGGCTACCTGCATAAAGCACTAAATACAGCTGCTAGACTCTTGACTCAAACCGTCAAATTTGATCATTACTCCAGTGCCTCTACACTGGCTTCCTGTCAAGGCTGATTTTCAAGGTTTTACTGTTAACCCACAAAGCAATACATAGACTTGCTCCTACCCATCTCTCTGGTCCTGCCGTACATACACGTACGCTTTGGTCACAACACGCAGGGCTTCTTACTGTCCCTAGAATTTCTAAGCAAACAGCTGGAGGCAGGGCCTTCTCCTTTTTATGGAATGGTCTGCCTATCCATGTGAGAGACGCAGACTCTGGTCTCAACCTTTAAGTCTTTTATTGAAGACTCATCTCTTCAATAGGTCCTATGATTAAGTGTAGTCTGGCCTAGGGGTGCGAGGGTGAACGGCAAGGCACTGGAGCGATGAACCGCCCTAGCTGTCTCTGCCTGTCCGTCTCCCCTCTCTCCACTGGGATTCTCTGCCTCTGACCCTATTACGGGGACTGAGTCACTGGCTGGCTAGTGCTCTCCCATGTTGTCCCTAGGAGTTCAGCTTTGTGTCTTGCCAAGCTTTTTTCACTATACTTGACATGAGTGGTTTGAGTCACTGACATGATCTTCCTCTCCGGTCTTGGGTGACATCTTTGTGGGCTCCACCTTGTCTCAGGGTAGTACGTTGATGTCCCTCTGAGGTTGGGGGGGGGGGGGGGGGGGGGTGGTTCTGTGCTTTGTCAAAGTGGGTGGGCTTATATCCTGCCTGGTCGCCCCCCCTCAGTCCCCAGTGTCGGGGGGCTAGTGTCAGTCTGTCCTATCCTATCTTCTCTGGTGTGATCTTAAGTATGCTCCCTCTAATTCAGCCATCTCTCTCTGCCCCAGGACCATGCCTGACAACTCCTGGCTGTCCCCACTCCTCCAGGTCATGCTGCTGATCCAGTTTCCGCTGTTCTGCCTGCGGCTATGGAACCCTTAGGCATGAAGTCATAAACAGCGCAATGCTTGAAGCACAGCGAAGAGCTGCTGGCAAACGCAGTAAAGTGCTGTTTGAATGAATGAATTCGAGCCTGCTGCTGCCTACCACCGCTCAGTCAGACTGCTCTATGAAATATCAAATCATAGACTTAATTATAATATAATAACACACAGAAATATGAGCCTTAGGTCATTAATTTGGTTAAATCCGGAAACTATCATTTCGAAAACAAAATGTTTATTCTTTCAGTGAAATACGGAACCGTTCCGTATTTTATCTAACGGGTGGCATCCATAAGTCTAAATATTCCTGTTACATTGCACAACCTTCAATGTTATGTCATAAGTAATATTCTGGCAAATTAGTTCGCAACGAGCCAGGCAGCCCAAACTGTTGCATATACCTTGACTCTGCGTGCAATGAACGCAAGCGAAGTGACACAATTTCCCTAGTTTAATATTGCTTGCTAACCTGGATTTCTTTTAACTAAATATGCAGGTTTGAAAAAATATACTTCTGTGTACTGATTTTAAGAAAGGCGTGGATGTTTATGGTTAGGTATTCGTGCAACAATTGTGCTTTTTTCACAAATGTGCTTTTGTTAAATCCTCCCCCGTTTGGCGAAGTTGGCTGTCTTTGTTAGGAAGAAATAGTCTTCACACAGTTCGCAACGAGCCAGGCGGCCCAAACTGCTGCATATACCCTGACTCTGTTGTACAGAACACAAGAGAAGTGACACAATTTCCCTGGTGAAAATACATTTATGTTAGCAGGCAATATTATCTAAATATGCAGGTTTAAAAATATATACTTGTGTATTGATTTTAAGAAAGGTGTTGATGTTTTTGGTTAGGTACACATTGGTGCAACGACATTGCTTTTTTTCGCGAATGCGCTTGTTAAATCACCCGTTTTGCGAAGTAGGCTATGATTCAATGATAAATTAACAGGCACCGCATCGATTATATGCAACGCAGGACAAGCTAGATAAACTAGTAATATCATCAACCATGTGTAGTTAACTAGTGATTATGTTAAGATGTATTGTTTTTTATAAGATACGTTTAATGCTAGCTAGCACCTTACCTTGGCTCCTTGCTGCACTCGCGTAACAGGTAGTCAGCCTGCCACGCAGTCTCCTCGTGGAGTGCAATGTAATCGGCCATGATCGGTGTCCAAAAATGCTCATCACCGATTGTTATGAAAACTTGAAATCGGCCCTAATTAATCGGCCATTCTGATTAATCGGTCGACCTCTGAATGCTCGGCTATGGAAAATCAACTGACATTTACTCCTGAGGTGCTGACCTGCTGCACACTCTACAACCACTTATTTGACCCTGTTGGTCATCTATGATCATCCTGAATAACAATCTAGCCTTAATGGCCATCATCTCTACCTGCACAACCAGAATAGCATCCCGTTTCTTCCTAGGCTCCTGCCTTTCTAGGGAGTTTTTCCTTGCCACTGTGCTTCTACATCTGCACTGCTTGCTGTTTGTGGTTTTGCGCTGGGTTTCTGTATAAGCACTTTGTGACATCTGCTGATGCAAAAAGGGCTTTTTAAATAAAGTTGATTAGACTCAGTGTAATAGTCGAATATTGTTTAACATGATTTTTTAATGACTACCTCATCTCTGTACCCCACACATACAATTATCTGGAAGCTCCCTCAGTCGAGCAGGGAATTTCAACCACAATGGCCAATGAGGTTTTCCAATGCCTCAAAGGGCACCTATTGGTAGATGGGTAAAAAACAGACATTGAATATCTGAGCATGGTGAAGTTATTAATTACACTTTGGATGGTGTATCAATACACCCAGTCACTACACAGATATAGGCGTCCTTTCTAACTTAGTTGCTGGGGTAGAAGGAAACCACTCGGATTTCACAAGGCCAATGGTGGCTTTAAAACTGTTAAGAGTTTTTAATGGCTGATAGTAGACCTGAGGATGGATCAACAACATTGTAGTTACTCCACAATGTGAAAATATTGTGCAAAGCTCTTAGACACTTACCCACTGCCAAAGGTGATTCTAACATGTGTGTGTGTGTGTGACTCATGGGTGTGAATACTTATGTAAATTTGATATTTCTATTTAATTTGATACATTTTGAAATCTCATTTTGAATACAGGCTGTAACACAATGTGGAATAAGTCAAGGGGTATGAATACTTTCTGAAGGCACTGTATATACTTACATGGAGTTGTTGCCTCTGTTATCAGGAAGTTGCTAGATTGATACAGTGGCAGTTGAATTGGCTTGTTCTTGGCATCATTTTTCAAACCAGGATCATCCAAAAACTATATGGGGGGGGAAAGTGTGCGGTTTAAATAAATATATGTATTTCAACCAGGGGTTGGAACCGGTTCATGGAAATAATGAAATGTTTCTACGAACAGAATCAGAACCGGGAACGAAAGTGATCTATACTGTTCCGGAACAGAACTGTTACGTTAAACACATGGGAACCAGTTAATAACATTATCCCTCTGTTAATCAGAAACTTCTTCCAGTGTCTGCCTGCCAGCTAAAAATTGTTGCCAGTGTGTGTGCATGTAGGCTACCTGCCCCTCGCCCTCCAAAGTATTACTGATGTTACAAGCATGAAGATGCGGGGAGAGATTTTTAATTAGAAAATAATGGATTCACTTTTTCAATGCTAGTTAAGGATACTATAGTTATCACATTTCACATTGTATTTTTTAACTACAGAAAGGTAAGACGTGATTTGCATTCTGGTGCCGCTCTGCACACACAAGCTTGTTAACTAGCTAGCTTCTCTGGTCGAATGTTAAACCAACTCTGAAGATCAAAGACATTCAAAGTTCCTCCAGAAGCCGCTCGTCTGTAGGTATAATACTGTGGCCCTAATTCAAAATTTCAGTTGCATCTCACGCCTGACTAGTCTATCACACATGTAAACAACTCACTGAGCTATAGCTTTCCAACTCCATAACAAGCTGCTCTACCTGCACTGCATGATTGGTGAAGTAGGTTTAAAAAGGAACGATATAAACCGGTACTTTTCTTTTGTTCAAACCAGTTCAGAACTTTTATTTTGCTGGTCGGAACAGAAAAGAACGGGGCTAGTCATTAAGGCTGTTTTACTTTAGGTTGACTAGTCATTAAGGCTGTGTTTTACTTTAGGTTGACTAGTCATTAAGGCTGTTACTTTAGGTTGACTAGTCATTAAGGCTGTGTTTTACTTTAGGTTGACTAGTCATTAAGGCTGTTACTTTAGGCTCCCTACCTCCCAATTCCCCAAGACATCCAACCAGAACCAGAACAAATAGCAGGCCAAACTATCCCTCTCAGCACTGCCTGGACTGCGCAAAAATGCAAATGCTTTCCGTTTGAGTTATATTAGGTTTTATTTTCATCGTGCAAACCCAACTTTCCTTTCTCTTGTCCTTTTCCTCCACTGGTTCTCAGGCTTGTATTTACTATTTAACTTTCTCTCCAAGTTACAAAGGGGTTTCATGTATGTTGATTAAGGCTGTTTTACTTTAAGTTGACTAGTCATTAAGGCTGTTGTACTTACATCATCCCGTTGAAGCTTGTGTAACATATCATTATCGTTTTCTTCTGAGGCACGTCTCTCCTTCTTAAAACACTTAGCTACAGGAGAGGATCTGCTGTCTGTAAGGTCGGTCCCTCTCCACCCCCCTGCACAGAACAGAGGACAGGACACACTGGAATCTAGTGTTTCTAATGATCATAATAATAACCTGTTTCTTTAACACACAGTAAAGGCAGCTTCTGACAGAGAAGGTCCAATTCACCTGGTTTCTTTACTGTGTCTGCAGGACCCTGTTCAAAGATGGAGTGGGACTGAATGATCTGAGGGGGGCGCTCTCTTCTCTCCCTGTGCCTCTCCTCCCTCACTCTTCTCTCCTTCTTTGGTGCAACATGGGCCTCTTCCTTTAACCTGGGGGAAGGAGTTCAATGTTAACATGTATTCTTCTAAACTGGATCCTTGGTAGTCTAATGGAATGTGTCTTCAAGCAATACAGTTGACACTCACTCATCTTTACTCTTCCTCAGAGAATGGACATTGGGTACGAAGGTTTTCTGTAATAAAAATATCAATTTATTAATTTCTACTATTTTGTCATCTGAATATCATGACTGTTTTGTTTAATGCTTGTGACAGGACACTGGACAGCTGTATATTTGCTTTTGTTCATCACCCACTGTGTTTCCGTTTCACTGTAGACTGGTTATTTAGTAGTGCTTACAATAGAGTGGTGAGGACGATGAGTCTACCGTGTCCAGAAGAGACTTCACCATTCATTTTCTAGATTCAGATTCACGCAGACATCGGTTTAAGCTTTTACAATTGACAGCTGATTTTGGCATAGTATATCGATTCGCTCTCCTTAAATATTTCTCATCTGTTATTCCTTTGTCTCTGAATTCTTTAATCAAACTTTTCCCCGACAGCTCCTGATATCAGGGTATAAAAACTCCAATCTGTTCTGAAATAGCCTGGTGTGCATGTGCGCCCAGCTATATCATGTCTCTAGCTTGTTTTCCCTGGCTAAACAGCCATGTTCGTCATTGGCAAAAATAAATACTGCACCCTCAACTTCAAAACTAATTTGCTAGTTAGTTATACAATTATGGAACTAAGAAATTCACAGGAAAGAAACTTAAATGATGTGTTGTTTTGTTGAACAGTCACGACTGGTTTGAGTTATATGTCGTAAGATAACGGTGGCGAAGGATGATATCATTGCTACTTAACCCGGATCCAAGTTCCCTTTTGCGGTCCACTGACGTCATTGGCGTCCGACGTCATTGGCTGGTCTTGGAACTGGGACACCCTGCCGCCTCTCCCCACATGGCTCGATTTTTATGTGTTGAAAAATGGTAACGTCTACAAAACTTAGTCCACTCTGTTCAAAACATATTAATTATTGTTTTGGAAACAGAAAATTGTATTGAGATCAAATGTTTCATCGATGAGAAAATTTGCAGAATGTCAGTGAAAATCCATCTTTTACCACTGCCTGCCACTGGGCCTCCTCTCACTACCATATTTGGTAGTAAGTGGAAACGCCAAGCGGATGCTTCACATTTACACATCAGGTGAAATATCTGTCTTGTTCCATCTATGGGATTAGCATGGGCAGAACAATTTGAGGGCTTCCACCATTTTAATGTGGTCAACTGGGTGGGACTTCCAACTTAATTGGCTCATCCCTCCTGCTGATCCTATTGGAGTCATGTCCAACTGGGTCATCAGGAGGGTTCAGCCAATCGTAAAGAAGATCAACCTTTTTTCCCTCTGTGCTGTTTTCTGTGCCCAATGTTTGTACCATTTTTTTGTGCTGCTACCATGTTGTGTTATGTGTTACTGCCTTGCTATGTTGTCTTAGGTCTCTCTTTATGTAGTGTTGTCTCTCTTGTCTCAATGTGTTTTTTGTTCTATATATATATATATCAATCACAGCCTCCATCCCCGCAGGAGGCCTTTTGGTCGGCTGTCATAGTTAAGAACACGTTCTTATTTACAGACTTGCCTAATTAAATAAAGGTTAAATACATTTACATTTTAGTGGCCCCCCACTTTATGGTGGAGATGATATATTTATGTTTTAAAGTACATTTCCTGCCATTCTACACCTTTTGCCATGGGGTGAAGATAATGTTGCAGTTTTAAAGCAAGTTTTCTGCAGTTCTACACATTTTGGCATGGGGCAGAGAGACATTTTTTCTATTTTATAACACATTTCATGCAATTCTACACGTTTTGCCTGGGGCAGAGCCATTTTTAGTTGTTGCAGTTTTACAGCTAATTTCCTGTAGTTCTTCATGTGCCCTGCGTGCCTGGTAGGTATACCTGGGGTGGCAGGTATCCTAGTGGTTAGGGTGTTGGACTAGTAACCGAAAGGTTGCAAGATCAAATCCCTGAGCTGACAAGGTAAAAACCTGTCATTCTTCCCCTGAACAAGGCTGTCATTGAAAATAAAATGTTGTTCTTCACTGACTTAAAATAAAAATAAAAATATTGGCTACGATTAGTTTAGATAGTCTATCCAGACAATTTATCAATTCAATTTATTTTCTTCTCACATGGCTAATTGAGACCGCTAATTTGACGTGTGCCTGGAGCAGGGCCCTGATGGCACAGATACAAAGATGAGTCCTCTATCTATCTCTATGGGTTGAGTACGTAGTCTTTGATATACAGTATGAGCGTTTCCATTGGGTATCACCTTTTTGAACCCGCCCAGAGTCAGGTCTCGGGACCGCAGAGACGTCAGTCTGCCTGGAGGAGGGGGGGAGTTCAGCACCGTCCGATGAGGTAACCCACTGCCAGCTACATTTGGTCTGGTGATACCGGAGTAGCCAGCCATAAAGTCCGTGTTGCTGCTTGGATCAGTCATTCTGCTAATCACTGGCTGGAACGGACGGCTTTGTGACAATACAGTATTAAGGGGTTGAAGGCTATATTAAACATACACCCATTATTCGATGGGGAAGCCTACAAATGAAATGGCAGCATAACTCCGATTTGGAATAAACAATATTTGAACCGAATTCCTATTTCTTCTTCATCGCGCTGTCCAATAGCCTAATAAACAGATATGATATGTGAATTAACAATAGGCCTTCTTACTGTGAAGTCAGAGAATGCAGGTATCCCCTCCGTAAACACGGATATCGGTGTTCAAACAACACTCTGTTATTGTACTGTAAGCCTCCAGAAACTGTAGCGTCCATCTTGTCCGTAATGTCTGGACACATCTGAGCAAAAACAGCGACTGAACAGCAGCCTTATACAATCCAAATCCAACAGTCTGTCCTGGAAAGAATATTGTAGGTGTTGCGTACAAGGCCTTGGTAAAAAGCAGTTGGCTACATCCTTGATACAAAGTAACTTACTACCTGATCACTTGAGCGACACTTCAGTAAACACAACCTACATTCCACGCGCTAGTTCTTACTAATATAGGATACTTCACAATAGATGGTAATCGCTCATTCGGTTCCCCGAGTTAATCACATCAGCACCGTTTATTCTGCTTTGTTATGTCTTCACGTGATTCCATTATCTGAACACAAGGTGGCAGTGTTTATTCGGTCTCAGAAGAATAGCTGTATTGTGTTTTTCTTTGTTTATTTCACCTTTACCCACCAGGGGCCTGTTGCACAAAACTAGGATAAGGGATTAAGCCAGGATATCTTGGTGATCCTGGCTCAATTGATCCGTAATCCGGTTGCACTAAAGATGGATAGGGGGCAGGAGGATATGTTATGGTATAAATTACCATGGAGATTTATTCTGTGGAGCTAGCCTGCTCCAGACCAGGCTAAATTCCAGGATCTATTTAATCTCATCCCTAATGTCAGTCAGCAGTCACCACAAATGGAAACCAATAGTTATTTCACTGCTCACTATACATTGTTATCACATATAACTAGACCCACTGTTATTTAAACGTTTGTGATCATTAATTTCAATGATTTTGGATAAAAAATGATTTTTAGATGATGTTGCTATCATTAGATAATTTACAGTTTCCCATAGACTATAAGGCTATATATAAAATGCTAGAATATTAGGGCCACAGAGGGGAAAAAAACACAAGTCATAATATTGTAACCAGTTGTTTTAAAGGAGGACAGTTGTTAAAATGACAGATGTGGGGCATTTCGTGAAATTGTACTTCAGTATGGTTTCATAAACAAAGACATGCTGATGTGCCAGAATATTAAGTATCACATTGTCATAAGTATCAAAACTGTAAAAACAATATGTAGCTTTTCTGCAGAAAGAACCAGCCTCATAAATTTATGACTTTATCCTTTTTCTTCAGTGTGGCCCTAGTACTCTGTCATATAAACAAATACACATTCCATATGAATATAAAAACACAATGTGTAACATTATGTTCCTTTATTGAATAAGGACAAAACAAAGCAGGTAAACCATCAGCTCCTTTCAAAACTGAAGTCACAGTGACTCTACAAGATGGAAAGCACAGAATCTAAGCATATTATACAAAATGATACATATACAGACCTTTGAATGTGTATAACACACCCTGCATGTCTGCACACTAAAATAAATGCAGGACAAATCCATACACATCAACTGAACAGACAAATGAATGGATGCAGTAGCCTCCCTGCAGCCTTGTATTACACACAGTATACCGCACAAACATCATAAGAGGCCAAATTCGTCAAAAAACGAACCCAAAAAAACCCAAATTCCTCTGCCACCGCAGGACATATTTAACCAAAATTGAAAGCACACATACTAACTAAAATAATTCAACACATATTGGTCCCTCAGCAGCCGACCACTGTCGTCATCAGGGAAGATTGCCGGATTGTCCCAGTCCATGGCTGGTGGCACTCTGGGGGCCCTCTCCTTCCTCAGGCAGGCCACATTGTGAAGGACAGCACAAGCCACAGTAATATCACATGCCCTAACAGGGCTGACCCTTAATTTGTGAAGGCAGTGAAAGCGTGCCTTCAGGAGGCCAAAGGTCATTTCAACTCTGGCCCTGGTCCTGGCATGGGCATGGTTGTAGGCCTGCTGTGCTTCCTGGGGGTCTGTGAAAGGTGTCAGGAGAAAAGGCTGGCAGCCATACCCCCTGTCTCCCAGCAACACACCAGAGAATTCACCTGTCAACACAAAATCTCATCATTACTACCTCATAAACACAGTGATATTCTTGACACAGCCATGATGGTTATAAATAGGGGTTGTGTGGCTTACCTTGTGATAGGCACTGATAGATTTCAGAGGCCCGAAAGATTCTGGAGTCATGGACTGAGCCAGGCCATTTTGCCACAACATTGCTGATCACACAGTCAGCATTGCAGACCATCTGAAATCATAAGATGAGGAATATTACACCAATCAATGCACATCACTGGCAATGCAGAGTGTTCGTCAATGGACAATATCAAAAAGTTATGTTCACCTGAACATTAATGCTGTGAAAGGATTTCCTATTCACAAAATCGGCCTCATGGGCACCTGAGGGGGCTTTTATCCTTATGTGTGTGCAGTCCACTGCACCAATGACATTGGGGAAACCTGTCACACAAAGTAATGAGTATCCTACTATGTGTTAACAGTTGTCCTGTAATTTGTAGATCCTCTTACCTGCAATCCTATAGAACTCCTCTTTGATGTCACAGAGTCTTCTGTGGCCAGGGAAGGAGATGAAGACATCTGCTAATGCTTTGATAGCCAGACACACACTCCTTATTGTGCGGCAAATTGTGGCCTTGTTCAGCTGTTCTGCATCCCCCACTGAGTACAGGAAGGCTCCACTAGCAAAAAAGCGCAAGGCCACACAAACCATTTGCTCCACACTCAGTGCATGGCTCCGTGCAGTGCGGTGCTTAATCCTGGGACCCAGTAGTCTGCATAGATACCTGATGCCATCTGCAGAAAACCTGTATCTTTCATATAGATGGTCATCAGGGAAGGCCAGTGGGTCCAACCGGTCCCTGAAGACCCTTTCTCACCTGAAGGCTCTCCTCAGCACAAGTGCTTCTTCATCCACCACATCTCGCACGAATGGGCATGCCATTGTCAGAGCAGAAAGGAACACACAATTTTGGGCCTTCATATAGGCTAGTGGCCACACCTGGTGCTGGGGGGGGTGGGCAAAAGAGGGCGATGCCTTATAACGATGACTTGGTTGTACTGATTGCTGGGAAAATAAAAAAAACCTTAGAAAGATGCCACCGTCCTGTGTGCTCACAATAAGAGCTCATATGTCATGGCTCACTTGACTTTACGAGAATATACCTAATTTTTATTTTGAGCTGTGTCATCTTCTTGGAGCTGGGGGAGGAAAGAAAAATAATGATTAATACATTTGTGTTACAGTTAGCATACAGTGTACATTGAAGGCATATCTCACCTCCCTCTCAAGTTTTTTTATTTCAAGGTCCAGTTTCCTAATTGTCCTCTTTTTTATTTCGAACTCCAGTGCAAGATTTTCCATCTTTTTCTTCTTGTACTGAATGTCTATGTCTGCCAGTTCTATTTGGCACCGGAGGTGGTTGCCATACAACTTTCTGATAGCTTGTGAGCTCTGTGAACACAATACAATTAGCGCAGCTGGAATTTGGCAGGATGTGGTGTCCTTTTATTAATACGCACTATGTTGCCAGGCTGGTTTTCCCACTGTATAGCATCTGGGTCCTGTAAAAGAAATTAGATTTTTTGATTTTGATGAGGACTCCTCACCATTGTAGAGTAAATAGTACTTTCACAGTCTTAACATGATACCTCATGCCTTCTGGAATCCAGAGAGATGGTCTCCTCCTCATCATCGTCTCCATCATGTGCTGTTGCTGCTGCACTGGGGCCTTCACCCTATCACATTTAATCGGATTCATATTGAAGCTAGTAGACAAGACATGCCAGGCCTACAGTATGCCTTTGATGGAGTACTCACTGGATCAGCATCGTCTGGTGCTTGTGCTGGTGGCTCTAACAGGAACACAGTGCTGCCAGACACTGCAAGGCAATAGGTAAACCAAAGTCAGACAGTCCACATTGATTCAATATGAATGTGGTTGTATCCCATGTAGAGATGGAAGGACATACCTTGAATGAAGCGGGTGGCATCTTGGGAGGAACCTATGCTCGTCTCTTTCCCCCCAGGGATCCCCTCTAAGACGGGCCTGCCTTTATTTAGCTCCAAGGCCATGTCCTCTGCTGGGGTAAGGTCAGCCTTTGGTGACCCACCACCCGTGCCTTGTCTGTGGGTATTCTTTTTCACTGCTAAAACAGTACAGACAATGTGTGAGCAGGCACCTTCTGGGTACAATATATGCTTGTGCTTTGTTAAATATTAGTCAGGGACCATACCATTCTGCAGAATGTTCTTGTATTTGATTTTGACCTGCTGCCATGTCCGTTTTGGCCCGTTCATGTTTAATCTACACACACACTTAATGGAGTCACACTGCAAAAAATTACTTGGTATTTTTGTCTTGTTTTCAGTAAAAATATCAAAAATTTTATCATAGCTTTATACAGTGTGATGGAGTTACTTTACACAATTTCACTCATATCTGCAGTGCATTTCAATAAAAAAAATTAACCGTTTCATAATTACAGTACAACTGCATTTTTGGAGATGTGAATTAAATATTTGAATTGTAATTGTGATGTTTCAGCGGAGCGGTGAGTGTGTAATTGTGCACTACTTACGCATTCAGGCGGTCTGCAATACTTTGCCACGCTTTTTCTCTTTGCTTTATCACTGTGGCGGTGTTGCCTTTCTTCTTAATTATATCTTTTACCTCCTCGTATGCCTCCATGAGGATTTGTGCTTCCGACGGGGAAAAGTACGCGGCTCTAGTTGCCATGGTAAATCAGTTAATCTGTGATCTGTGGCGGGGTCTATTTGAGTGAGCCGTGAGCGCGCACCTATCCAGGATTGGTTTCACCTGGCTTAATGAATCCGTGTCTGCTCATCCTGGCTTGGTCTTTGTGCAACCAATTAAGCCTGGACGCACATGTTTTGGCTTCATTGAGCTCAGCTGAGTCATTTATCCCGGATGTCTTAATTCTACTTTTGTGCAACAGGCCCCAGGTAGGCCAGTTGAGAACAAGTTCTCATTTACAACTGCGACCTGGCCAAGATAAAGCAAAGCAGTTCGGCACAAACAACATCACAGAGTTACACATAGAATAAATAAACATACAGTCAATAATACAGTAGGAAAAAATATATATATACAGCATGTGCAAATGAGGTAGGATCAGAGGGGTAAGGCAATAAATAGGCCATGGTGGCGAAGTAATTACAATATAGCAATTAATCACTGAACCTGTATGGGTGTTGTAACCTGATAAAATAGTAGAATAGAACCCCAATTGTATTTGTTCCAATTCATTATTGTTATGTTTCTTTTTCTGATATTTTGGTGGAAAAATATACAAATTCCTGTGAGATGATAAGGCCCAGGACTGTGCAACGTGGTAAAGGCCACACGCTCTCATGCAATACTATGCCAATTGGCCACATGGTGGCGCTACAACAATCAATAGGATTTGCTCACTTTGAAAGGTCAGCCCGTGTGAACTAGAGTCATGAAATTTGGTCCATTGGTCCCTCTCCTCACAAGGAACAAATTTCCCTCAGGAACCCATAAAGTCCGCCATGATGGATTTTCCACCATTTAGAATTTTGTGAAAATCACTTGAAACTCTACTCCTCTCGCACCGATTGACAGATCTGCACAAAACTTGACATGTGGCATGTGTGGACCAAGGTTTATCAACACAATCATTTCCATACTAGTAACAAAAACATGGCCGCTATTTCCCAATGAATTTTCATGTGGTGTGGTCTCACACATAAATGCATACAAATCAGACAAGGATATTCGTATTGTGACAAATTGGTACACTGTCAAAACTCAACATATGTAAGCACATTTAGATTGACCACACGGTGGCGCTCTAACCAGCAGGGATGTCAGTCCAGCTAAGTTGTAAAGTATGGTTCAGTTCGGCACATGGTGGTGCTGTTTTACAGGAAAAAATGTCATGCAAGTTCATTGGCTTGTAGCGCCATGTTGTTTGATGTAGAGTCTTGGAAAATACTGTGTTTAAAGATGTCCGTGGATAGCTGCTACATACCAAATTGGGTGTTGATCGGTCCAGCGGTTTTGGTGAAGTAGAATTTTAAAGTAATTAAGAAAAGGTCCAAGATGGGCATTTTGTATGATCTGTTTGATGCTGAGTTCTGATATTTGGCAAGCACGGTATAAAGTACAAATGTATTCATCCAACTGGAATGGGTCCAATTTGTCTTGATGGTGGAACTATGGAAACAACAATGCACCAACAGATGTGATGCTTATTTACAAAATCATCTTAGGCCTCACTCCCCCTTATCTGAGACACCTACTGCAGCCCTCATCCTCCACATACAACACCCGTTCTGCCAGTCACATTCTGTTAAAGATCCCCAAAGCATACACATCCCTGGGTCGCTCCTCTTTTCAGTTTGCAACATCTAGCAACTGGAGCGAGCTGCAACAAACACTCAAACCGGACAGTTTATCTCCATCTCTTCATTCAAAGACTCAATCATGGTCTCTACCTTCTTGCCCTTTGTGCTGTTGTCTGGGCCCAATAATGTTTGTACTATGTTTTGTGCTGCTGCCATGTTGTGTTGCTACCATGTTGTTGTCATGTTGTGTTGCTGCCATGCTGTGTTGCTACCATGTTGTGTTGCTACCATGCTATGTGGTCATGTGTTGCTGCCATGCTGTGTTGCTACCATGTTGTGTGGTCATGTCAAATCAAATCAAATTTTATTTGTCACATACACATGGTTAGCAGATGTTAATGCGAGTGTAGCGAAATGCTTGTTTAAGATGACCTGGGGTACTAATGTAAGAAATAACACGTAAAAAAACAAAAAACTGCATAGTTTCCTAGGAACGCGAAGCGAGGCGGCCATCTCTGTCGGCGCCGGATGTGTTGCTGCCATGCTGTGTAGTCATGTGTTGCTGCCATGCTGTGTGGTCATGTGTTGCTGCCATGCTGTGTGGTCATGTGTTGCTGCCATGCTGTGTAGTCATGTGTTGCTGCCATGTTGTTGTCATGTTGTGTTGCTACCATGCTGTGTGGTCATGTGTTGCAGCCATGCTGTGTGGTCATGTGTTGCAGCCATGCTGTGTGGTCATGTGTTGCAGCCATGCTCTGTTATCGTCTTTGATCTCTCTTTATGTGGTGTTGTGTTGTCTCTCTTGTTGTCAGGTTTAGACATTTTAGCAAATTGATTAAAAATAAAATACTGAAATATCACATTTACATAAGTATTCAGAACCTTTACTCAGTACTTTGTTGAACCACCTTTGGTCTTCTTGGGTGTGACGCTACAAGCTTGGCACACCTGTATCCTTCCTGTTTGGCCCTGTCCGGGGGTGTCCTCGGATGGGGTCACAGTGTCTCCTGACCCCTCCTGTCTCAGCCTCCAGTATTTATGCTGCAGTAGTTTATGTGTCGGGGGGCTAGGGTCAGGTTGTTATACCTGGAGTACTTCTCCTGTCCTATTCGGTGTCCTGTGTGAATCTAAGTGTGCGTTCTCTAATTCTCTCCTTCTCTCTTTCTCTCTCTCGGAGGACCTGAGCCCTAGGACCATGCCCCAGGACTACCTGACATGATGACTCCTTGCTGTCCCCAGTCCACCTGGCCGTGCTGCTGCTCCAGTTTCAACTGTTCTGCCTTATTATTATTCGACCATGCTGGTCATTTATGAACATTTGAACATCTTGGCCATGTTCTGTTATAATCTCCACCCGGCACAGCCAGAAGAGGACTGGCCATCCCACATATGCTCTCTCTAATTCTCTCTTTCTTTCTCTCTCTCGGAGGACCTGAGCCCTAGGACCATGCCCCAGGAATACCTGACATGATGACTCCTTGCTGTCCCCAGTCCACCTGACTGTGCTGCTGCTCCAGTTTCAACTGCTCTGCCTTATTATTATTCGACCATGCTGGTCATTTATGAACATTTGAACATCTTGACCATGTTCTGTTATAATCTCCACCCGGCACAGCCAGAAGAGGACTGGCCACCCCACATAGCCTGGTTCCTCTCTAGGTTTCTTCCTAGGTTTTGGCCTTTCTAGGGAGTTTTTCCTAGCCACCGTGCTTCTACACCTGCATTGCTTGCTGTTTGGGGTTTTAGGCTGGGTTTCTGTACAGCACTTTGAGATATCAGCTGATGTAAGAAGGGCTATATAAATAAATTTGATTTGATTTGATTTGGGGAGTTTCTCCGATTCTTCTCCTTTCAAGCTCTGTCAGTTTGGTGAGGAGCGTCGCTGCACAGATACTTTAAGGTCTATCCAGAGATGTTCGAACGGGTTCAAGTCCGAGCTCTGGACATTCAGATATTTGTTTAAGTACATTAAGAGACTTGTCCCAAAGCCACTCCTCCATTGTCTTGGCTGTGTGCTTAGGGTGGTTGTCCTGTTGGAAGGTGAACCTTTGCCCCAGTCTGAGGTCCTGAGTGCTCTGGAGCAGGTTTTTATCAAGGATCTCTCTGCACAGATCTTGGAATTTCGGGTTTGTTGAAAACAAAACATTTTACATTACAACCTATTTCTAAAAATAATGAAATAGTTTTTTCCCCCTCATCAATCTACACATAATACCCCATAAATACAAAGCAAAAACAGGAATTTAGACATTTCTGCAAATTGATTAAAAAAAAAACTGAAATACCACATTTACATACTTATTCCAAATCAAACTTTATTTGTCACCTGAATACAACAAGTGTAGACTTTACTAGGAAATGCTGACTTACAAGCCCTTAACCAACAGTTCAGTAAAAAACTATATAAAAGGATCACAACATAACAATAACGAGGATATATACAGAGTGTACCGGTACAGAGTCAATATGGAGGCTATATACAGGGGGTACCGGTACAGAGGCAATGTGGAGGCTATATACAGGGGGTACCGGTACAGAGGCAATGTGGAGGCTATATACAGGGGATACCGGTACAGAGACAATGTGGAGGCTATATACAGGGGGTACCGGTACAGAGGCAATGTGGAGGCTATATACAGGGGGTACCGGTACAGAGGCAATGTGTAGGCTATATACAGGGGGTACCGGTACAGAGGCAATGTGGAGGCTATATACAGGGGGTACCGGTACAGAGGCAATGTGGAGGCTATATACAGGGGGTACCGGTACTGAGTCAATGTGGAGACTATATACAGGGGGTACTGGTACAGAGTAAATGTGGAGGCTATATACAGAGTGTACCGGTACTAAGTCAATGTGGAGGCTATATACAGGGGGTACCGGTACTGAGTCAATGTGGAGGCTATATACAGGGGGTACCGGTACAGAGGCAATGTGGAGGCTATATACAGGGGGTACCGGTACAGAGTCAGTGTGGAGGCTATATACGGGGGATACTGGTACAGAGTCAGTGTGGAGGCTATATACAGGGGGTACCGATACAGAGTCAGTGTGGAGGCTATATACAGGGGTACTGGTACAGAGTCAGTGTGGAGGCTATATACAGGGGGTACCGATACAGAGTCAGTGTGGAGGCTATATACAGGGGGTACCGGTACCGAGTCAGTGTGGAGGCTATATACAGGGGATACTGGTACCGAGTCAGTGTGGAGGCTATATACAGGGGGTACTGGTACTGAGTCAGTGTGTAGGCTATATACAGGGAGGTACCGATACAGAGTCAGTGTGTAGGCTATATACAGGGGATACTGGTACCGAGTCAGTGTGGAGGGGTACATTGCGCGTACCCCATACCCCAGTTTCGGAATACCCGGTGTAGGCTATATTACATGGATTTATTAGACTTTTTTAAATGTAGATGTTCCAGAGGTCTGCATCAGTGGCCTGTGTGGAAGCCAGGAGATGCTAAGTGTGTTTGTTAATTACCATGAGACCGGCAGTTAACTGCATGACAATCACCGGCTGACGAGATTTCATGACCGCCACAGCCCTAGAGATGGATCATTGAACCTTCAAGGGCTCGACTACACCTCACAAAGATCTGATTTATGTTTAGTAAGTCCTCTCATTTATAGTCTGACTCACAGCAGGCAGGGTCTAATGGCCCAGTTGTGCGACAAGGGAATGCCCAGTTGATTGTAAGGATTTGGCATACCAATGTTCATATGCGATAAACATGAAGCTTACTCAGAAGTGTTCACATAATGTTAAAAATGTGTTTTGAATAAATTATGAAGTACCTGGTCTGTAGGGTATAAATATGGCTATGGGGTAATTTAGTACCTGGTCTGTAGGGTATAAATATGGCTATGGGGTAATCTAGTACCTGGTCTGTAGGGTATAAATATGGCTATGGGGTAATCTAGTACCTGGTCTGTAGGGTATAAATATGGCTATGGGGTAATCTAGTACCTGGTCTGTAGGGTATAAATATGGCTATGGGGTAATCTAGTACCTGGTCTGTAGGGTATAAATATGGCTATGGGGTAATCTAGTACCTGGTCTGTAGGGTATAAATATGGCTATGGGGTAATCTAGTACCTGGTCTGTAGGGTATAAATATGGCTATGGGGTAATCTAGTACCTGGTCTGTAGGGTATAAATATGGCTATGGGGTACTCTAGTACCTGGTCTGTAGGGTATAAATATGGCTATGGGGTAATCTAGTACCTGGTCTGTAGGGTATAAATATGGCTACGGGGTAATCTAGTACCTGGTCTGTAGGGTATAAATATGGCTATGGGGTAATCTAGTACCTGGTCTGTAGGGTATAAATATGGCTATTGGGTAATCTAGTGAAAGTACAATCCAATAACAAGGAGGCAGAAGGTGAGGTTAGACTATTTATTCCATGGTGCAATAAACAGGAACGCCATGTCAGCAGGTACCTTTACACATATGGGACGTGCTACATATGGGAGTGATGTGTGCTCTCCTTAACGTGCCCACCACCACTATACCCAATACACAATAAAATACAGACATTTTCTGTGACAGCACAATGCACATTATACTTCTTTTATGACAAAATCTGAAGACAGGTATGATATTATATTTTAGGTTATATCAGTGAAGAAAATGTGCTTAAAATGTCCTTTTACTCTGTTGGCACCATTTTGTCTTTGTTAAGAAAACATCTGAAACCCTACATCTTCAAACAGTATCTTAAATAATCCTCCTCCCCACCCACACACCCCCTTCTAGCTCGGACTCTACTGACAGCTACATTATTGAAGAAAAATGTCATAACATGGCTATATACAGGAAGTACCAGGTAATAACATGGTTATATACAGGAAGTACCAGGTAATACCATGGTTATATACAGGAAGTACCAGGTAATACCATGGCTATATACAGGAAGTACCAGGTAATAACATGGCTATATACAGGAAGTACCTGGTAATAACATGGCTATATACAGGAAGTACCAGGTAAAAACATGGCTATATACAGGGAGTACCAGGTAATAACATGGTTATATACAGGAAGTACCAGGTAACAACATGGCTATATACAGGAAGTACCAGGTAATACCATGGTTATATACAGGAAGTACCAGGTAATAACATGGTTATAAACAGGGAGTACCATGGCTATATACAGGAAGTACCAGGTAATAACATGGCTATATTTTTCAAATCAAATCAAATTTTATTTGTCACATACACATGGTTAGCAGATGTTAATGCGAGTGTAGCGAAATGCTTGTGCTTCTAGTTCCGACAATGCAGTAATAACAAGTAATCTAACTAACAATTCCAAAACTACTGTCTTGTACACAGTGTAAGGGGATAAAGAATATGTACATAAGGATATATGAATGAGTGATGGTACAGAGCAGCATAGGCAAGATACAGTAGATGGTATCGGGTACAGTATGTACAAATGAGATGAGTATGTAAACAAAGTGGCATAGTATAGTATAAAGTGGCTAGTGATACATGTATTACATAAGGATACCGTCGATGATATAGAGTACAGTATATACGTATGCATATGAGATGAATAATGTAGGGTAAGTAACATTTATATAAGGTAGCATTGTTTAAAGTGGCTAGTGATATATTTACATCATTTCCCATCAATTCCCATTATTAAAGTGGCTGGAGTTGAGTCAGTGTCAGTGTGTTGGCAGCAGCCACTCAGTGTTAGTGGTGGCTGTTTAACAGTCTGATGGCCTTGAGATAGAAGCTGTTTTTCAGTCTCTCGGTCCCAGCTTTGATGCACCTGTACTGACCTCGCCTTCTGGATGATAGCGGGGTGAACAGGCAGTGGCTCGGGTGGTTGATGTCCTTGATGATCTTTATGGCCTTCCTGTGACATCGGGTGGTGTAGGTGTCCTGGAGGGCAGGTAGTTTGCCCCCGGTGATGCGTTGTGCAGACCTCACTACCCTCTGGAGAGCCTTACGGTTGAGGGCGGTGCAGTTGCCATACCAGGCGGTGATACAGCCCGCCAGGATGCTCTCGATTGTGCATCTGTAGAAGTTTGTGAGTGCTTTTGGTGACAAGCCGAATTTCTTCAGCCTCCTGAGGTTGAAGAGGCGCTGCTGCGCCTTCTTCACGATGCTGTCTGTGTGAGTGGACCAATTCAGTTTGTCTGTGATGTGTATGCCGAGGAACTTAAAACTTGCTACCCTCTCCACTACTGTTCCATCGATGTGGATAGGGGGGTGTTCCCTCTGCTGTTTCCTGAAGTCCACAATCATCTCCTTAGTTTTGTTGACGTTGAGTGTGAGGTTGTTTTCCTGACACCACACTCCGAGGGCCCTCACCTCCTCCCTGTAGGCCGTCTCATCGTTGTTGGTAATCAAGCCTACCACTGTTGTGTCGTCCGCAAACTTGATGATTGAGTTGGAGGCGTGCGTGGCCACGCAGTCGTGGGTGAACAGGGAGTACAGGAGAGGGCTCAGAACGCAACCTTGTGGGGCCCCAGTGTTGAGGATCAGCGGGGAGGAGATGTTGTTGCCTACCCTCACCACCTGGGGGCGGCCCGTCAGGAAGTCCAGTACCCAGTTGCACAGGGCGGGGTCGAGACCCAGGGTCTCGAGCTTGATGACGAGCTTGGAGGGTACTATGGTGTTGAATGCCGAGCTGTAGTCGATGAACAGCATTCTCACATAGGTATTCCTCTTGTCCAGATGGGTTAGGGCAGTGTGCAGTGTGGTTGAGATTGCATCGTCTGTGGACCTATTTGGGCGGTAAGCAAATTGGAGTGGGTCTAGGGTGTCAGGTAGGGTGGAGGTGATATGGTCCTTGACTAGTCTCTCAAAGCACTTCAGGTAATACCATGGTTATATACAGGAAATACCAGGTAATAACATGGCTATATACAGGAAGTACCAGTACCGAGTCAATGTGCAGGGGTACCAGGTAATACCATGGTTATATACAGGGAGTACCAGGTAATAACATGGCTATATTTATTTTTTGGACCTTAATTTAACTTGATTTAATATACAGGGAGTTCTAGTACTGAGTCGATGTACAGGGATACCAGGTAATACCATGATTATATACAGGAAGTACCAGGTAATAACATGGCTATATACAGGGAGTACCAGGTAATACCATAGTTATATACAGGGAGTACCAGGTAATAACATGGCTATATACAGGAAGTACCAGGTACTAACGTGGCTATATACAGGGAGTACCACTACTGAGTGGATGTGCAGGGGTACCTCCACTCAGTACTGGTATTTCCTGTATATAGCCATGCTATCTTTACCCGTTATTCGTTATTCACTGTGTATTTATTCCTCGTGACTATTTCAATTTTGTATTTATCTATTTATCTATCTATCTATATCTTTGAATCTGCATTGTTGGTAAAGGTCTACTACACCTGTTTAAGGTCTACTACACCTGTTGATTATGAAGCATGTGACAAATAACATTTGATTAGATCTGATGGTTTGCCACCAGAGGTGAAAGTAGGAGCCTGCAGCATATTGTCACATTTCAAATGAAGCATTTACTGTCCTTGTCCTTTATTTGTGATGAAAATAGAGATGAACGTGATGAAAAGGCGACAGAGGTTTCATAGGAGCTGCGACACAGGGCGCAGCAGAGTAATCTGGTTACATCAACCGTCATTTAATTCATTTTTTCTGCTAATCCCTGCTCTATGTCCTCTGCCCTGAGGCTGAATAAACACACGTGGCCTGTTACATCAGTAACGCATTAATAATTAAATAACGTGTCTAATAGATAATGTCATGTTCTCTCCTTTTTCTCCATTTCTTTCCGTTTATCCACTGCGTCTCAGCGGGGACCGTTTGTCCAAGTAGTGCCGTGCCATGCTGCTGTGCTGAAGCTGCTTGAGCACTGGAAGGGGACCCGAGAGGAGCAGGGGAGGGGATCAGAGGAGGAAGGGAGGGGAGGAGGGGCGGGGAGCACTGAGCACAGCGAGTGACTGGACTGTGTATTGAAGGTGAAGATCAGTCCAGCACCACAAAGAGACAACAGTAGGAGACGTTGTAAAGGCCATGGAGGTTCCGCGTGTGGACGACAGCACCAGCAGCCCTGTCAGCCGTTGTGACGACATGATGAAGAACCTGAATTTGGACTTGATACAGCCGAGTGACAGGGAAGGTAAGTACCGGACCCCGGAGGGCAGCAGGGCTGAAGGAGCGCTGTGTAGCCTGCATTGGTCAAATCAAACTTTATTTGTCACTTGACCCTGCCGCCCTTACCGTGAAATGCTGACTTACAAGCCCTTAACTAACAGTGCAGTAAGAGGTAAGAAAATATTTACCAAATAAACTAAATAAAAAAATAACACAATAACATAACAATAAGAGGCTATATACAGGGGGGGGGGGGGTAGAAGCTGTTTAGAAGCCTTGACCAATGTCAAATCTTTTCAGTCTCCTTAGGGGGATTAGGTTTTGTTGTGCCCTCTTCACAACTGTCTTGGTGAGTTTGGACCATTCTACTTTGTTGTTGATATGGACACCAAGGAACTTGAAACTCTCAACCTGCTCCACTACAGCCCCCTCGATGAGAATGGAGGCGTGCTCGGTCCTCCTTTTCCTGTAGTCCAGAATCATCTCCTTTGTCTTGATCATGTTGAGGAAGAGTTTGTTGTCCTGGCACCACACGGCCAGGTCTCTGACCTCCTCCCTA
Source organism: Oncorhynchus mykiss (assembly GCF_013265735.2). NCBI lineage: Eukaryota > Metazoa > Chordata > Actinopteri > Salmoniformes > Salmonidae > Oncorhynchus > Oncorhynchus mykiss. Next base: position 329,476 of record NW_023493660.1, read on the forward strand.
TAGGCTGTCTCATCGTTGTCGGTGATCAGACCTACCACTTTTGTGTCATCGTCAAACTTAATGATGGTGTTGGAGACATGCTTGGCCGTGCAGTCATGAGTGAACAGGGAGTACAGGAGGGGACTGAGCACGCACCCATGAGGAGCCCCTGTGTTGAGGATCAGCGTGGCGGATGTGTTGTTACCTACCCTTACCACCTGGGGGTGGCCTGTCAGGAAGTCTAGGATCCAGTTGCAGAGGGAGGTGTTAAGTCCCAGGGTCCTTAGGTTATTGAGCGCTATGGTGTTGAATGCTGAGCTGTAGTCAATGAACAGCATTCTCACGTAGGTGTTCCTTTTGTTCAGGTGGGAAAGGGCAGTGTGGAGTGCAATAGAGATTACATCATCTATGGATCTTTTAGGACGGTATGCAAATTAGAGTGGGTCTAGGGTTTCTGGGATAATGGTGTTGATGTGAGCCATGACCAGCCTTTCAAAGCACTTCAAGCTACAGACGTGAGTGCTACGTGTCTGTAGTCATTTAGGCAGGTTGCCTTTGTGTTCTTGGGCACAGGGACTATGGTGGTGTGCTTGAAACATGTTGGTATCACAGACTCGGTCAGGGAGAGGTTGAAAATGTCAGTGAAGAGACTTGCCAGTTGGTCAGCGCATGCTCGGAGTACACGTCCTGGTAATCCGTCTGGCCCTGTGGCCTTGTGAATGTTGACCTGTAATAAGTCTAGGTCTTATTCACGTCAGCTACGGAGAGCGTGGTCACATGGTCGTCCGGAACAAATCAAATCTAATTGTATTTGTCACATGCGCCGAATACAATAGGTATTGTACAACAAGACCTTACAGTGAAATGCTTACTTACAAGCCCTTAACCAACAATGCAGTTTTAAGAAAATACCCCCCAAAAAGTAAGAGATAAGAATAACAAATAATTAAAGAGCAGTAGTAAATAACAATAGTGTGGCTATATACAGGGGGTATATAGTCTGGGTAGCCATTAGTCTGGGTAGCCATTTTGATTAGCTGTTCATGAGTCTTATGGCTTGGGGATAGAAGCTGTTTAGAAGCCTCTTTTACCTAGACTTGGTGCTCCGGTACCGCTTGCAGTGCGGTAGCAGAGAGAGCAGTCTATGACTAGGGTGGCTTGGAGTCTTTGACAATTTTTAGGGCCTTCCTCTGACAATGCCTGGTATAGAGGTCCAGGATGGCAGGAAGCTTAGCCCCGGTGATGTACTGGACCGTGTGCACTACCCTCTGTAGTGCCTTGTGGTTGGAGGCCGAGCAGTTTCCATACCAGGCAGAGATGCATCCCGTCAGGATGCTGGTTCTCTCATGCATGTTTCAGTGTTATTTGCCTCGAAGCGAGCATAGAAGTAGTTTAGCTCGCCTGGTAGGCTTGTGTCATTGGGCAGCTCACGGCTGTGCTTCCCTTTGTAGTCTGTAATGGTTTGCAAGCCCTGCCACATCCGACGAGCGTTGGAGCCGGTTTAGTACAATTCGATCTTAGTCCTGTATTGACACTTTGTCACGGGATACTAGGAGTGGAGGGTTGGAATCAGGCGCAGAGAGCAGGGTTCAGTATATCATGATTTATTCTCCGGCCAAACAACGGTCACGCCAACATACAGGGCATAGAACAGACCAGCCCAAACACAGGACCAAACAGTCCGGAGAATACACACATGAAAACCACGATCCAACAGAGTAACAAAAACAATTCCACACAAAACAAGGGCAGGACAACCTACTACATATAGGGAAGCTAATTAAACTAAAATACACACAGGTGAAACTAATAAGACAAAACCAACAGACAAACGAAAAATGGATCGGTAGCGGCTAGTAGGACGGTGACGACGACCGCCGAGCACCGCCCGAACAGGCAGGGGAGCCAACTTCGGCGGAAGTCTTTGCCTGTTTGATGGTTCGTCAGAGGGCATAGCGGGATTTCTTATAAGCTTCCTTATTAGAGTCCCGCTCCTTGATAACGGCAGCTCTAGCCTTTTGCTCAGTATGATTGTTGCCTGTAATCCATGGCTTCTGGTTGGGGTATGTACGTACAGTCACTGTGGGGACAACGTCATCGATGCACTTATTGATGAAGGCAATGACTGAGGTGGTATACTCCTCAATGCCATCGGAAGAATCCCGGAACATATTCCAGTGTGCTAGCAAAAATTCCTGTAGCTTAGCATCTGCTTCATCTGACAACTTTTTTATTGACCGAGTCACTGGTACTTCCTGCTTGAATTTCTGCTTGTAAGCAGGAATCAGGAGGATAGAATTATGGTCAGATTTGCCAAATGGAGGATGAGAGAGAGCTTGTACCCATCTCTGTGTGGAGTAATGGTGGTCTTGAGTTTTTTTCCCTCTGGTTGCACATATAACATCCTGATAGAAATTTGGTAAAACAGATTTAAGTTTCCCTGCATTAAAGTCCCCGACATCTGGATAAGCTTTTTCCTGTTTGCTTATGGGGCAATACATCTCATTGAGTCCAGTCTTAGTGCCAGCATTGGTCTGTTGTGGTATGTAGACAGCTACGAAAAATACAGATGAAAACTATCTATGTAGATAGTGTGATCTACAGCTTATCATGAGATACTCTACCTCAGGTGCGCAAAACCTCAAGATTTCCTTAGATATCGTGCACCAGCTGTTGTTTACATATATGCATTGTGCTCCACCCCTTGTCTTACCAGACGCTGCTGTTCTACCCTGCCCATACAGCGTATAACCAGCCAGCTGTATGTTGATAATGTCGTCGTTCAGCCATGAATCCATGAAGCATAAGATATTACAGTTTTTAATGTCCCCTTGGTAGTTTAATCTACCTTATAAGTCGTCGATTTTATTTTCCAATGATTGCACGTTGGATAGTAGAACGGATGGCAGGGGGTTTATTCAATCGCCTACGAATCCTCAGAAGGCAGCCTGCCCTCCATCCTCTTTTTCTCCCTCGTCTCTTCACACAAATGACGGGGATTTGGGCCTGTTCCCGGGAAAGAAGTATGTCGTTCACGTCGGGCTTGTCGGACTCGTTAAATCACTGTTCTGATGTCCAGAAGTTATTTTCAGTCATAAGCGGCAGTAGCAACATTATGTACAAAATACGTTTTTTTTAAAACACAATCAGTTAGGATATAAAACATCTGCCATCTTCTCTGGCGCCGTCTTTAGTAGTAGTAGTGGTAGTCAAGGTGTCTCATCAGGAAATTGAGTCTATCATAGTTCATGTGGGATTCAATGAGATTATGAAGGGCAGTTCAGAACAGCTGAAGATTGATTTTAAAGAACTGATTGGGTCTCAACTTGACACCAACAAACGCCCCATAATATCTGTCCTCTGCCCTCCCTAAATGGTGGCATTGAACGGTTCAGCAGACTTTTATCCCTCCATAACTCGCAACCAGACTATTTCAGCTCTGTGGGTGGAACATTTATTGACAATTTTGATACCTTCTGGAAACAAAGCTTGTATTATGAGGAGGATGGGATCCACCCAAATCATTTGGGTTCGTTTCACAGCATTATAAGGATGCGTTGAGACAATGACTTATCAATGACCCAAGCCCAGCTCATTGAATCCCTACCATTGTGTCGCTGAGTTGTCATAATGCTTCAGTAAATGTACATTATCCCAGGGGCGTTGGAAGACACAATGTAAGTAACCTAATTTATGTCCCTCTAACTGCCCTGAATGCCTCTGCTGATCCTACAACTATTGTATGAAGTAATCATGCGTCTTTGACGAGAGTTATACTGTTAGCACTGAGGCGGTTTGCCTTAGCAGGAAATCCACCTTGTGCAGCTTACCCTGCACTAACATAAATAACCTGAGCATGTCTACCTCTGCTAAGCTTCCCAGTAAAGCAATAAAAACAATAAGGCATCCCAGAAAAGTGTTGACCATAGCCCACATTAACATATGTAGCTTAATTTTTTATTTTTTTATTTAACTAGGTAAGTCAGTTAAGAACAAATTATTATTTACAATGACGGCCTACTCCGGCCAAACCCGGACGACGCAGGGCCAATTGCCCGCCGCCCGATGGGACTCCTAATCACATCCGGATGTGAGGCAGCCAGTTAAGAAACAAGGTTCATGAAATCAATAATTTGCTAGTAACAGATGACATTCATATTCTGACCATCTCTGAAACTCACTTAGATGTTACAGTGATAGCAATACATGGTTATAAAATCTACAGTAAAGACAGAAATGCCAAAGGTGGAGGTGTGGCCATTTATATTCAGAACCACATACCTGTAAAGATTAGAGAGGATCTCATGTTAAATACTGTTGAAGTAATATGGCTACAGGTTCATCTGCCTCACCTAAAGCCCATTCTGGTGGGAAGCTGCTATAGACCACCAAGTGCTAACAGTCAGTATCTGGACAACATGTGTGAAATGCTTGATAATGTTTATTTTTAATATTTTTTATTTCACCTTTATTTAACCAGGTAGGCTAGTTGAGAACAAGTTCTCATTTACAACTGCGACCTGGCCAAGATAAAGCAAAGCAGTGCGACACAAACAACACAGAGTTACACATGGGAATAGCAAACACTCCTTTACACGCCAGTATCTCTACTTGCACATTCATCTTCTGCACATCTACCATTCCAGTGTTTATTTGCTATATTGTATTTACTTTGCCACCATGGCCTATTTATTGCCTTAACTCCCTTATCTTACCTCATTTCCACTCACTGTATATAGACTTTGTTTTGTTTTCTCTTGTTCTACTGTATTATTGACTATGTTTTGTTTGTTCCATGTGCAACTCTGTGTTGTTGTCTGTGTCACACTGCTTTGCTTCATCTTGGCCAGGTCACAGTTGTAAATGAGAACTTGTTCTAAACTAGCCTACCTGGTTAAATAAAGGTGAAATAAAATAAAAACATTAATTACAGTACGCTATACCCTATACCATTCTGTTACTACATACCACTTACAGTGAGCTATACCCCATACCATTCTGTTACTACATACCACTTACAGTGAGCTATACCCCATACCATTCTGTTACTACATACCACTTACAAGTAGGCTATACCCCATACCATTCTGTTACTACATACCACTTACAGTGAGCTATACCCCATACCATTCTGTTACTACATACCACTTACAGTGAGCTATACCCCATACCATTCTGTTACTACATACCACTTACAGTGAGCTATACCCCATACCATTCTGTTACTACATACCACTTACAGTGAGCTATACCCCATACCATTCTGTTACTACATACCACTTACAGTAGGCTATACCCCATACCATTCTGTTACTACATACCACTTACAGTAGGCTATACCCCATACTATTCTGTTACTACATACAACTTACAGTGAGCTATACCCCATACCATTCTGTTACAACATACCATTTACAGTTGGCAATACCCCATATCATTCTGTTACTACATACCACTTACAGTAGGCTATACCCCATACCATTCTATTACTACATACCACTTACAGTAGGCTATACCCCATACCATTCTGTTACTACATACCACTTACATTAGGCTATACCCCATGCCATTCTGTTACTACATACCACTTACAGTAGGCTATACCCCATACCATTCTGTTACTACATACCACTTACAGTAGGCTATACCCCATACCATTCTGTTACTACATACCACTTACAGTAGGCTATACCCCATACCATTCTGTTACTACATACCACTTACAGTGAGCTATACCCCATACTATTCTGTTACTACATACAACTTACAGTGAGCTATACCCCATACCATTCTGTTACAACATACCATTTACAGTTGGCAATACCCCATATCATTCTGTTACTACATACCACTTACAGTAGGCTATACCCCATACCATTCTATTACTACATACCACTTACAGTAGGCTATACCCCATACCATTCTGTTACTACATACCACTTACATTAGGCTATACCCCATACCATTCTGTTACTACATACCACTTACAGTAGGCTATACCCCATACCATTCTGTTACTACATACCACTTACAGTAGGCTATACCCCATACCATTCTGTTACTACATACCACTTACAGTGAGCTATACCCCATACCATTCTGTTACTACATACCACTTACAGTAGGCTATACCCCATACCATTCTGTTACTTTTGTTACATCTGCCACTGCCACGCCCTCTACTTCTCATCCTGTGTTTCCCTATCCTGCCGCCACTCCCCCAGGGTTCTCTCTCTCTCTCTCTCTCTCTCTCTCTCTCTCTCTCTCTCTCTCTCGCTCCCTCTCTCTCTCTCTCTCGATCTCTCTCGATCTCTCTCTCCCTCTCTCTCTCTCTCTCTTTGTTTCTCTCTCTGTGTATCTCTCTCTCTATGTCTCTCTCTCCCCCTCTCTCTCTCTCTCTCTCTCTCTCTCTCTCTCTCTCTCTCTCTCTCTCTCTCTCTCTCTCTCTCTCTTTCTCTCTCTCTCTCTCTCTCTCTCTCTCTCTCTCTCTCTCTCTCTCTCTCTCTCTCTCTCTGTATCTGACTGTGTATCTGACTGTGTGAGTGGAGACAGGTGTGCTGGAGGCAGAGCAGATCCCCAACAGCTGCAACCTGTAAGCATGTTGATCTCCTCTCCCTCTCTCTAATGCCTTTATTGATTTATTTACTATTTGTTGACTGTGTTGTCTACTTCCTGTGTTGACAGGAGACAACTCTCAGGACAGCAGCATCGTGGAAAAGGAGGATCTTCCTGTTCCTCAGAACGTCAAGATCACCAACATCACCTGTGACTCCTTCAAGATCAACTGGGACATGGACTGTAGAGCCAAGGACCACATCACTAACTACTTCATAGACCTCAACAAGAAGGAGCACAATAACTCCAACAAGTTCAAACACAAGGTTAGATACAGTCCATCATATAGTTCAAACACAAGGTTAGATACAGTACATTATACAGTACATTGTTCAGACATGCTTCAGGGCTGTACGGTAATATACACATATACATATATATATATATGTATACACCTTAGCCAAATACATTTAAACTCAGTTTTTCACAATTTCTGACATTTAATCCTAGTAAAACATTCCCTGACTTAGGTCAGTTAGGATCACCACTTTATTTTAAGAATGTGAAATGTCAGATAGTAGAGAGAATTATTTATTTCAGCTTTTATTTCTTTCATCACATTCCCAGTGGGTCATAGGTTTACATACACCCAATTAGTATTTGGTAGCATTTCCTTTAAATTGTATAACTTGGGTCAAACGGTTCAGGTAGCCTTCCACAAGCTTCCCACAATAAGTTGTGTGAATTTTGGCCCATTCCTCCTGACAGAGCTGGTGTAACTGAGTCAGGTTTGTAGGCCTCCATGCTCGCATACGCTTTTTCAGTTCTGCCCACGAATGGTCTATGGGATTGAGGTCAGGGCTTTGTGATGGCCACTCCAATACCTTGACTTTGTTGTCCTTAGGTCATTTTGCCACAACTTTGGAAGTATGCTTGGGGTCATTGTCCATTTGGAAGACCCATTTGTGACCAAGCTTTAACTTCCTGACTGATGTCTTGAGATGTTGCTTCAATATATCCACATAATTTTCCTATCTCATGATGCCATCTATTTTTGTGAAGTGCACCAGTCCCTCCTGCAGCAAAGTACCCCCACAACATGATGCTGCCACCCCCGTGCTTCACAGCTGGGATGGTGTTCTTCGGCTTGCAAGCCTCCCCCTTTTTCTTCCAAACATTACAATGGTCATTATGGCCAAACAGTTCTATTTTTGTTTCATCAGACGAGAGGACATTTCTCCAAAAAGTGCAACCTTTGTCCCCATGTGCAGTTGCAAACCGTAGTCTGGCTTTTGATGGTGGTTTTGGAGTAGTGGCTTCTTCCTTGCTGAGTGTCGATATAGGACTCATTTTACTGTGGATATAGATACTTTTGTACCTGTTTCCTCCAGCATCTTCACAAGGTCCTTTGCTGTTGTTCTGGGATTGATTTGCACTTTTCGCACCAAAGTACGCTCATCTCTAGGAGACAGAACGCGTCTCCTCCCTGACCGGTATGACGACTGCGTGGTCCCATGTTGTTTATACTTCCGTACTATCGTTTGTACAGTTGAACACGGTACCTTCAGACGTTTGGAAATTGCTCCCAAGGATGAACCAGACTTGTGGAGGTCTACAATTCTTTTTCTGTGGTCTTGACTGATTTCTTTACATTTTCCCATGATGTCAAGCAGAGGCACTGAGTTTGAAGGTAGGTCTTGAAATACATCCACAAATACACCTCCAATTGACTCAAATTATGTAAATTAGCCTATCAGAAGCTTCTAAAGCCATGACATAATTTTCTGGAATTTCCCAAGCTGTTTAAAGGCACATTCAACTTAGTGTATGTAAACTTCTGACTCACTGGAATTGTGATACAATGAATTATAAGTTAAATAATCTGTCTGTAAACAATTGTTGGAAAAATTGCTTGTGTCATGCACAAAGTATAGTTTTATATATTAAACTGCTCCGGCTATTCAACAAGTTCTGCTCTCCTGCGTTTGACTTCCCTGCCACCAGTTACGCACTCCTTACAGAATTCCCGACCTACTATGGAATCAGCAGGAACAGGTGCCCCTGGTATAGGGGTCGAGGAGCGCATCCAGGAGCAAGCGAAAGTAATCCACCATCTCGGCGCCATCATGGATCAAGTTATCCAGACCCTGGACCGTTGGGAGAGACAGGGAGGTCCTCCAGCGCCTTCAACAACGCAACCCGAACCTCTACTACTCACTCCTCCTGCAACCAGTCCCAGTGCGATGCGTCTTGCCCTTCCCGGGGAGTATGATGGGACGGCGGCACGGTGCCAGGGTTTCCTGTTACAGCTGGACCTATACCTGGGCACCGTTTACCCGGCTCCCTCGGGAAGGGAGATGGTGTCCGCCCTCATCTCGTGCCTCTCAGGGAGATCTCTGGAGTGGGCCAACGGCATGTGGGGAGAAGGAGAAGCGGCGTCGGAGGACTTCACAGAGTTCACCCGCCGTTTCCGGGCGGTCTACAACCACCAGCACAAGGGTAGAGTGGTGGGTGAGCGCCTCTTCCAGCTGAGGCAGGAGACGAGGAGCACCCAGGAGTTGGCCCTGGAGTTTAGGACCCTGGCTGTCGGCGTGGGATGGAACGATATGGCCCTGATCGACCACTACCGTTGCAGTCTGCGCGAGGACGTCCGTCAGGAGTTGGCCTGCAGAGACACCACCCTCACATTGGATCAGCTGGTGAACCTTTCCATCCGGCTGGACAACCTGCTGGCTACCCGCGGACGTTCAGATCGGGGTCTGGTGGTTCCATCCCCTCGCACCCCCTCTCCTGAACCTTTGGAGCTGGGAGGGGCGGTGACCGGAGGGGAGACCGGAGGGGGTTCCAGTTTGTGCAACATCTGTGGCCGCAGAGGGCACACTGCCGGTCGGTGCCGGGTTGGTCCCTCTGGGGGTCGAGGCAGGAGGCAGGGCACTCTGGCGTCACCCCAGGTGAGTCTGCACCACTCTCACCCAGAGTCCTCTGTTGTCCAACTGTTTGTACCTGTTTGTTTACCTGATTTCCCCCCGCATTCCCAGCATAAGGCGCTTGTCGATTCAGGCGCAGCTGGGAATTTTATTGACAGAGCGCTCGCTCTTAGTTTAGCGATCCCCATTATTCCTGTGGTTAGACCTTTCCCAGTTCACGCTCTGGATAGTCGACCATTGGGGTCCGGGCTAATCAGGGAAGCCACTATCTCCCTGGCCATGGTGACGCAGGGGAGTCATGAGGAGAGAATCAGTGTCTTTCTCATTGACTCTCTTGCGTTTCCCGTGGTACTGGGCCTTCCCTGGTTGGCTCATCATGACCCCACCATTTCATGGCAACAGAGGGCTCTCACGGGGTGGTCGCAAGAGTGCTCAGGGAGGTGTGTAGGGATTTCTGATGATGCTACTACGGTGGAAAGTCCAGACCAGGTCCCCACTGTGGACATCCTCCCCGAATATGCCGATTTGGCTCTCGCCTTCTGTAAAAAGAAGGCGACTCAATTACCACCCCATCGACGGGGGGATTGTGCGATAAATCTCCTGGTGCACTTCCCAGGAGTCACATGTATCCCCTGTCGCAAGCGGAGATGGTGGCTATGGAGACATATGTCTCCAAATCCCTGCCAGGGGTACATTCGGTCCTCCACTTCACCCGTCTCCTCAAGTTTATTTTTTGTGAAGAAGAAGGATGGAGGTCTGCGCCCATGGTCTCAAACAAATCACGGTGAGGCTCAGTTACCCGCTATCTCTTATTGTCACGGCGATTGAGTCAATTCAAGGGGCACGCTTCTTCACAAAACTGGATCTCAGGAGCGCATACCACCTGGTGCGCATCCGGGAGGGAGACGAGTGGAAGATGGTGTTTAGTACCACCTCAGGGCATTTTGAGTACCTCGTCATGCCGTACGATTTGATAAATGCTCCATCAGTCTTCCAATTCTTTGTAGACTAGATTTTCAGGGACCTGCACGGGCAGGGTGTAGTGGTGTATATCGATGACATTTTGATATACAGTATTCGGCCCCCTTGAACTTTGCGACCTTTTACCACATTTCAGGCTTCAAACATAAAGGTATAAAACTGTATTTTTTGTGAATAATCAACAACAAGTGAGACACAATCATGAAGTGGAACAACATTTATTGGATATTTCAAACTTTTTTAACAAATCAAAAACTGAAAAATTGGGCGTGCAAAATTATTCAGCCCCTTTACTTTCAGTGCAGCAAACTCTCTCCAGAAGTTCATTGAGGATCTCTGAATGATCCAATGTTGACCTAAATGACTAATGATGATAAATACAATCCACCTGTGTGTAATCAAGTCTCCGTATAAATGCACCTGCACTGTGATAGTCTCAGAGGTCCGTTAAAAGCGCAGAGAGAATCATGAAGAACAAGGAACACACCAGGCAGGTCTGAGATACGGTTGTGAAGAAGTTTAAAGCCGGATTTGGATACAAAAACATTTCCCAAGCTTTAAACATCCCAAGGAGCACTGTGCAAGTGATAATATTGAAATGGAAGGAGTATCAGACCACTGCAAATCTACCAAGACCTGGCCGTCCCTCTAAACTTTCAGCTCATACAAGGAGAAGACTGATCAGAGATGCAGCCAAGAGGCCCATGATCACTCTGGATGAACTGCAGAGATCTACAGCTGAGGTGGGAGACTCTGTCCATAGGACAACAATCAGTCGTATATTGCACAAATCTGGCCTTTATGGAAGAGTGGCAAGAAGAAAGCCTTTTCTTAAAGATATCCATAAAAAGTGTTGTTTAAAGTTTGCCACAAGCCACCTGGGAGACACACCAAACATGTGGAAGAAGGTGCTCTGGTCAGATAAAACCAAAATTGAACTTCTTGGCAACAATGCAAAACGTTATGTTTGGCGTAAAAGCAACACAGCTCATCACCCTGACCACACCATCCCCACTGTCAAACATGGTGGTGGCAGCATCATGATTTGGGCCTGCTTTTCTTCAGCAGGGACAGGGAAGATGGTTAAAATTGATGGGAAGATGGATGGAGCCAAATACAGGACCATTCTGGAAGAAAACCTGATGGAGTCTGCAAAAGACCTGAGACTGGGACGGAGATTTGTCTTCCAACAAGACAATGATCCAAAACATAAAGCAAAATCTACAATGGAATGGTTCAAAAATAAACATATCCAGGTGTTAGAAAGGCCAATTCAAAGTCCAGACCTGAATCCAATCGAGAATCTGTGGAAAGAACTGAAAACTGCTGTTCACAAATGCTCTCCATCCAACCTCACTGAGCTCGAGCTGTTTTGCAAGGAGGAATGGGAAAAAATGTCAGTCTCTCGATGTGCAAAACTGATTGAGACATACCCCAAGCGACTTACAGCTGTAATCGCAGCAAAAGGTGGCGCTACAAAGTATTAACGTAAGGGGGCTGAATAATTTGTTAAAAAAGTTTGAAATATCCATTAAATGTTGTTCCACTTCATGATTGTGTCCCACTTGTTGTTGATTCTTCACAAAAAAATACAGTTTTATATCTTTATGTTTGAAGCCTGAAATGTGGCAAAAGGTCGCAAAGTTCAAGGGGGCCGAATACTTTCGCAAGGCACTGTACTCCACTACACGCGCCAAGCATGTTTCTTTGGTGCGCAGTGTACTTGGATGACTGTTGGAGCATGACCTGTACGTCAAGGCTGAGAAACGCCTGTTCTTTCAGCAAGCCGTCTCCTTCCTAGGGTATCGCATTTCCATATCAGGGGTGGAGATGGAGAGTGTGTCATGTATTGTCATATTATGTCTTGTTCCTGTTCTTTCTCTTCACTTCGTCTCCCTCTGCTGGTTGTATTAGGTTACCTTCTCTTCCTCTCCTTCTCCCAGCTGTTCCTCATCTTCTCTAAACTACCTCGTTCACCCTTTTCCCACCTGTTCCTTTTTTCCCTCTGATTAGGTCTCTATTTCTCTCTCTGTTCCTGCTGCTGTCTTTGTCAGATTCTCGTTTGAGTTTCTCATGCCAGAACCAAACTATCGTCTCGTTTGCTTCACCCTTGTCCCGTCCTGTCGGAATCTGCCTGTTCATCTGATGCTACGTGTGATCAGGTACCTCTGTCCTCTACGACCCGCGCCTACCCAGAGAGACCAGCAGTCTGTCGCCGCTAACCCAGCTATTCTCCTCTGCTGCTAAGAAGGGGACTCTAACCCAGCTATTCTCCTCTGCTGCTAGAAGGGGGACTCTTCTGTAAATATCAGATGGACTTTATGATTCATTTATCGCCCTCTCTGCGGGTTGTCTATTTTGCCATTATATACATCTGAAGAGGATCTATGTCTTCCCTGTGTTTTGACATTAAAGGACTCTGTTTTTGTTAAACCGCTTTTGGGTCCTCACTCACGTGCATAACAGAAGAATCTGACCAAGAATGGACCCAGCGACTTCGGATCCTCTCCACTCAGCCGTCGAGATCCAGGGAGCGATGCTAGGCAGACACGAGCAGGAATTGTCTGCTGCTCGACATGCCGTTGAGACCCTGGCCGCCCAAGTCTCCGACCTCACAGAACAGATTCACCATCTCCGCCTCGATCCACCGGCCACTTCCAGGGCTTTCGAATCTCCGGAGCCCAGAATCAATAACCCGCCGTGTTACTCTGGGGAGCCCACTGAATGCCGCTCGTTCCTCACCCAGTGTGATATTGTGTTTTCTCTCCAGCCCAACACTTACTCCAGGAGCACAGCTCGTATCGCCTACGTCATATCTCTCCTTACTGGACGGGCTCGTGAGTGGGGCACGGCAATCTGGGAGGCGAGGCCTGAGTGTACTAACCAGTATCAGGACTTTAAGGAGGAGATGATACAGGTTTTTGATCGTTCTGTTTTTGGGGAGGAAGCTTCCAGGGTCCTGTCTTCCCTATGTCAGGGTAATCGATCCATAACAGATTACTCTATTGAGTTTCGCACTCTTGCTGCCTCCAGTGACTGGAACAAGCCGGCTTTGCTCGCTCGTTTTCTGGAGGGTCTCCGCGCGGAGGTAAAGGATGAGATTCTCTCCCGGGAGGTTCCTTCCAGCGTGGATTCCTTGATTGAACTCGCTATTCGCATAGAGCGACGGGTTGATCTTCGTCACCGAGCTCGTGGAAAGGAGCTTGCGTTCTCCGTTGCCCCCCTCTCCGCATCACTACCATCTTCCTCCACCGGCTCGGGTGCTGAACCTATGCAGCTGGGGGGTATCCGCATCTCGACTAAGGAGAGGGAGCGCTCTTCCTCCGCACCGGTCGTATGATTGTAGTATTGATCTCCTTCCGGGAACCACTCCCCCCCGGGGTAGACTATACTCTCTGTCGGCTCCCGAACGTAAGGCTCTCGAAGATTATTTGTCTGTAGCTCTTGACGCCGGTACCATAGTCCCCTCCTCCTCTCCCGCCGGAGCAGGGTTTTTTTTTGTTAAGAAGAAGGACGGGTCCCTGCACCCCTGCATAGATTATCGAGGGCTGAATGACATAACAGTGAAGAATCGTTATCCGCTCCCTCTTATGTCTTCAGCCTTCGAGATCCTGCAGGGAGCCAGGTTTTTCACTAAGTTGGACCTTCGTAACGCTTACCATCTCGTGCGCATCAGGGAGGGGGACGAGTGGAAAACGGCGTTTAACACTCCATTAGGGCACTTTGAATACCGGGTTCTTCCTTTCGGCCTCGCTAACGCTCCAGCTGTCTTTCAGGCATTAGTCAATGACGTCCTGAGAGACATGCTGAACATCTTTGTTTTCGTTTACCTTGACGATATCCTGATTTTTTCACCGTCACTCCAGATTCATGTTCAGCACGTTCGACGTGTCCTCCAGCGCCTTTTAGAGAATTGTCTTTTTGTGAAGGCTGAGAAGTGCACTTTTCATGCCTCCTCCGTCACATTTCTCGGTTCTGTTATTTCCGCTGAAGGCATTAAGATGGATCCCGCTAAGGTCCAAGCTCTCATTGATTGGCCCGTTCCTAAGTCACGCGTCGAGCTGCAGCGCTTTCTCGGCTTCGCGAATTTCTATCGTCGTTTCATCCGTAATTTCGGTCAGGTGGCAGCTCCTCTCACAGCCCTTACTTCTGTCAAGACGTGCTTTAAGTGGTCCGTTTCCGCCCAGGGAGCTTTTCATCTCCTCAAGAATCGTTTTACATCCGCTCCTATCCTTGTTACACCTGACGTCTCTAGACAGTTCGTTGTCGAGGTTGACGCGTCAGAGGTGGGCGTGGGAGCCATTCTTTCTCAGCGCTCCCTCTCTGACGACAAGGTCCACCCTTGCGCGTATTTTTCTCATCGCCTGTCGCCGTCGGAACGTAACTATGATGTGGGAAACCGCGAACTGCTCGCCATCCGCTTAGCCCTAGGCGAATGGCGACAGTGGTTGGAGGGGGCGACCGTTCCTTTTGTCGTTTGGACTGACCATAGGAACCTTGAGTACATCCGTTCTGCCAAACGACTTAATGCGCGTCAGGCTCGTTGGGCGCTGTTTTTCGTTCGTTTCGAGTTCGTAATTTCTTATCGTCTGGGCTCTAAGAACACCAAGCCTGATGCTTTATCTCGTCTCTTCAGTTCTTCAGTAGTCTCCACTGACCCCGAGGGGATTCTCCCTGAGGGGCGTGTTGTCGGGTTGACTGTCTGGGGAATTGAGAGGCAGGTAAAGCAAGCACTCACTCACACTCCGTCGCCGCGCGCTTGTCCTAGGAACCTTCTTTTCATTCCCGTTCCTACTCGTCTGGCCGTTCTTCAGTGGGCTCACTCTGCCAAGTTAGCCGGCCACCCCGGCGTTCGAGGTACGCTTGCTTCCATTCGCCAGCGTTTTTGGTGGCCCACTCGGGAGCATGACACGCGTCGTTTCGTGGCTGCTTGGTCGGTCTGCGCGCAGACTAAGTCCGGAAACTCCCCTCCTGCCGGCCGTCTCAGATCGCTTCCCATTCCCTCTCGACCGTGGTCTCACATCGCCTTAGATTTTATCACCGGACTGGCTTCGTCAGCGGGGAAGACTGTTGTTCTTACGATTGTCGATAGGTTCTCTAAGGCGGCTCATTTTATTCCCCTCGCTAAGCTCCCTTCTGCTAAAGAGACGGCACAAATCATCATCGAGAATGTTTTCAGAATTCATGGCCTTCCGTCAGACGTCGTTTCGGACAGGGGTCCACAATTCACGTCTCAATTTTGGAGGGAGTTTTGCCGTTTGATTGGGGCTTCCGTCAGTCTCTCTTCCGGCTTTCACCCCCAGTCTAACGGTCAAGCAGAACGGGCCAATCAGACTATTGGTCGCATCTTACGCAGTCTTTCTTTTCGCAACCCTGCGTCTTGGTCAGAACAGCTCCCCTGGGCAGAATACGCCCACAACTCGCTTCCTTCGTCTGCGACCGGGCTATCTCCTTTTCAGAGTAGCCTCGGGTACCAGCCTCCGCTGTTCTCGTCTCAGTTCGCCGAGTCCAGCGTCCCCTCCGCTCAGGCTTTTGTCCAACGTTGCGAGCGCACCTGGAAGAGGGTCAGGTCTGCACTTTGCCGTTATAGGGCGCAGACTGTGAGAGCCGCTAATAAGCGTAGAACTAAGAGTCCTAGATATTGTCGCGGTCAGAGAGTTTGGCTCTCCACTCAGAACCTTCCCCTTAAGACAGCTTCTCGCAAGTTGACCCCGCGGTTCATTGGTCCGTTCCGTATTTCTCATATCATTAATCCTGTCGCAGTGCGACTTCTTCTTCCGCGATATCTTCGTCGCGTCCACCCGGTCTTCCATGTCTCCTGTGTTAAGCCCGTTCTTCGCGCCCCCGCTCGTCTCCCCCCCCCCCATCCTTTGTTGAGGGCGCACCTATCTACAGGGTCCGTAAGATTTTGGACATGCGTCCTCGGGGCCGTGGTCATCAGTACCTAGTGGGTTGGGAGGGGTATGGTCCTGAGGAAAGGAGTTGGGTTCACTCTCGGCACTTGGGTACGCCACCGAAGCTCCGCCCCTGTGCCTTCTTCTTGAAGAAGCTCAGCCAGGCGGAGCAAAACTATGACGTGGAGGACCGGGAGCTGTTGGCTGTCATCAAGGCCTTGAAGGCGTGGAGACATTGGCTTGAGGGGGCTAAACACCCTTTTCTCATTTGGACTGACCACTGCTATCTGGAGTACATGCGGGCAACGAGGAGACTGAACCCTCGCCAGGCAAGGTGGGCCATGTTTTTCACCCGTTTTGTTTTCACCCTTTCGTACAGACCAGGCTCCCAGAACGTTAAGGCTGACGCACTGTCCCGGCTATATGAGACAGAGGAGTGGTCCATGGATCCCACTCCCATACTCCCCCGCCTCTTGCTTGGTGGCGCCGGTAGTATGGGAGCTGGACGCGGACACTGAGGGGGAGCGGGCTCTGCACGTGATGCCCGCTCAATGTCCGCGTCCAGCTCCCACACTGAGCGTCTGTACGTTCTGTCTGCTGTCCACGACCGGCTGATCTATTGGGGCCACACGTCACCCTCCTCTGGTCATCCTGGGATTGGTTGGACGGTGCGCTGTCTTAGTGGGAAGTACAGGTGGCCCACTTTGGCTAAAGATGTGAGGGTTTATGTTTCCTCCTGCTCGGTGTGCGCCCAGCGTAAGGCTCCTAGGCACCTGCCCAGAGGTAAGTTTACAACCCTTACCCGTTCCACAACGGCCGTGGTCGCACCTGTTGATGGATTTCATAACCGATCTTCCACCTTCACAGGGTGACACCACGATCCTGGTTGTTGTGGATCATTTTTCTAAGTCCTGTCGTCTCCTCCCTTTGACGGCCCTACAGACTGTGGAGGCCCTGTTTACTCACGTCTTCCGGCACTATGGAGTGCCTGAGGATATAGTGTCTGATCGGGGTCCCCAGTTCACTTTGAGAGTCTGGAGAGCGTTCATGGAACATCTGGGGGTCTCGGTCAGCCTTACCTCAGGTTTTCACCCCAAGAGAAACGGGCAGGTGGAGAGAGTTAACCAGGATGTGGGTAGGTTTCTGAGGTCTTATTGCCAGGACCGGCCTGGGAACTGGGCAGCGTTTGTGCCCTGGGCAGAGATGGCCCAGAACTCACTCCGCCACTCCTCCACTAACTTCTCTCCTTTCCAGTGTGTATTGGGGTATCAGCCGGTTCTGGCTCCTTGGCATCAGAGTCAGAACGAGGCTCCTGCGGTGGATGACTGGTTCTGGCGTTTCAGGATGTCTCCACTAAGCTGGTTGTCTGTCTCTGTATTTCCGGATGTCTCCACTAAACTGAGTGTCTCTATTTTTCAGGATGTTCCTAATTAGCTGGCTGGTTGTCTTTCCCTGTGTTCCAGGATGTCCCCACTAAGCTGGTTGTATGCTTCTGTTTCAGGATGTCCCCACTAAGCTGGTTGTCTGTCTCTGTGTTTCAGGATGTCCCCACTAAGCTGGTTGTCTGTCTCTGTGTTTCAGGATGTCCCCACTAAGCTGGTTGTCTGTCTGTGTTTCAGGATGTCCCCACTAAGCTGGTTGTCTGTCTCTGTGTTTCAGGATGTCCCCACTAAGCTGGTTGTCTGTCTCTGTGTTTCAGGATGTCCCCACTAAGCTGGTTGTCTGTCTCTGTGTTTAAGGATGTCCCCACTAAGTTGGTTGTCTGTCTGTGTTTCAGGATGTCCCCACTAAGCTTCTTGTCTGTCCTTGTGATTCAGGATGTTTCCACTAAGCTGGCTGGTTGTCTTTCCCTATGTTTCAGGATGTCCCCACTACGTTGCTTGTCTGTCTCTGTGTTTCAGGACGTCCCAATTACATTGGTTTTCTGTCCCTGTGTTTAAGGATGTTCCCACGAAGCTGGTTGTTGGTCTCCATTTTTCTGGATGTCTCCTCTAAGCTAGATGTCTGTCCATTCGTTTCAGGATGTCCCCACTAAGCTTGTTGTTAGTTCTTGTGTTTCAGCACTAAGTCTGCTGGCTGCCTGTCCCTGTGTTTCAGGATGTCTCCACTAAGCTGGCTGTCTGTCCCTGTGTTTCCGGATGTCTCCACTATAATGGCTGCCTGTCCCTGTGTTTCAGGATGTCCCCACTAAGCTGGCTGTCTGTCCCTGTGTTTCAGGATGTCCCCACTAAGCTGGCTGTCTGTCCCTGTGTTTCAGGATGTCCCCACTAAACTGGCTGTCTGTCCCTGTGTTTTCGGATGTCTCCACTATAATGGTTGTCTGTCCCTGTATTTCAGGATGTCCCCACTAAGCTGCTGGCTGCCTTTCCCTGTGTTTCAGGATGTCCCCACTAAACTGGCTGTCTGTCCCTTTGTTTTCGGATGTCTCCACTATAATGGTTGTCTGTCCCTGTATTTCAGGATGTCCCCACTAAGCTGCTGGCTGCCTTTCCCTGTGTTTCAGGATGTCCCCACTAAACTGGCTGTCTGTCCCTGTGTTTTCAGATGTCTCCACTATAATGGTTGTCTGTCCCTGTGTTTCAGGATGTCCCCACTAAGCTGGTGGCTGCCTTTCCCTGTGTTTCAGGATGTCCCCACTAAGCTGGTGGTTGCCTTTCCCTGTGTTTCAGGATGTCCCCACTAAGCTGCTGGCAGCCTGTCCCTGTGTTTCAGGATGTCTCCACTATAATGCTTGTCTGTCCCTGTGTTTCAGGATGTCCCCACTAAGCTGGTGGCTGCCTGTCCCTGTGTTTCAGGATGTCCCCACTAAGCTGCTGGCTGCCTGTCCCTGTGTTTCAGGATGTCCCCACTAAACTGGCTGTCTGTCCCTGTGTTTTTGGATGTCTCCACTATAATGCTTGTCTGTCCCTGTGTTTCAGGATGTCCCCACTAAGCTGGTGGCGAAGGTGGTGCCACTGCCCATGACAGTGAGAGGCCACTGGTTCCTGAGCCCCAGGACAGATTACACTGTAGCTGTCCAGACTGCCTCCAAACAGAGTGACGGGAACTATGCTGTCTCTGAATGGAGTGAGATCATCGAATTCTACACTGCAGGTGAAAACAAGGGGAGGAGCGAGGGGGTGAGAAACAGAAAAGAAAGAGTGATGAAATAGAGAGAAACAGGAGAGGGAGTGTATGAAGATGTAGAGAGCTGGTGGGAGAATTACAGAGAGCTGGTGGGAGAATTACAGAGAGCTGGTGGGAGAATTACAGAGAGCTGGTGGAAGAATTACAGAGAGCTGGTGGGAGAATTACAGAGAGCTGGTGGGAGAATTACAGAGAGCTGGTGGGAGAATTACAGAGAGCTGGTGGGAGAGAGAGTTTAATTAAGTGAATAACCATGTCAATGAGCAGAGAGACAGCTGATGGTTTAGAGTTAAATAGCAGCAGAGATGTGACAGTGATTTCTTGATGGAGGACTAGAATAGCACCAAAGTCATCGTCATTGAGGCAGACGGCTCCAGTCCTCCAGGGTCACAACAACCAACTGACAATCAACTGGCAACCAACTTGCACCCAACTGACAACCAAATTACAACTTCCTCAGGTTTTAATCCCCTGTGGAATGGAAAAAGTGCAAGTTTGGTCTGTTTCAGGCAGACCACAATAGTCCCTGTGCCCAAGAACAACCTGCCTAATTGACTACATACCCGTAGCAATCACGTCCGTAGCCATGAAGTGCTTTGAAAGGCTGGTAATGACTCACATAAACACCATTATCCCAGAAACCCTAAACCCACTCCAATTTGCATACTGCCCAAACAGATCCATAGATAATGCAATCTCTACTACACTCCACACTGCCCTTTCCCACATGGACAAAAGGAACACTTATGTGAGAATGTTATTCATTGACCACAGCTCAGCGTTCAACACCATAGTACCCTCAAAGCTCATCACTAAGCTAAGGATCCTAGGACTAAACACCTCCCTCCACAAATGGATCCTGGACTTCCTGACTGGCCGCCCCCAGGTGGTGAGTAACACATCTGCCACGCTGATCCTCAACACTAGAGCTCCCCAGGGGTGAGTGCTCAGTCCCCTCCTTGTTCCCCCACGACTGCATGGCCAGGCACGACTCTAACACCATCATTAAGTTTGCAGACGACACAACAGAACACAACAGTCTCATCACCGACAACGACGAGAATGCCTATAGGGAGGAGGTCAGAGACTTGGCCGGGTGGTGCCAGAATAACAACCTCTCCCTCAACGTAACCAAGACTAAGGAGATGATTGTGGACTACAAGAAAAGGAGGACCGAGTACACCCCCATTCTCTTCGATGGGGCTGTAGTGGAGCAGGTTGAGATCTTCAAGTTCCTTGGTGTCCACATCACCAACAAACTAGAATGGTCCAAACACACCAAGAGGGTCGTGAAGAGGGCATGACAAAGCCTATTCCCCCTCAGGAAACAAAAAAGATTTGGCATGGGTCCTGAGATCCTCAAAAGGTTCTACAGCTGGAGCCTCCCGGGTGGCGCAGTGCTCTAGAGTGCATCGCAGCGCTAGCTGTGCCTCCAGAGACTCTGGGTTCGCGCCCAGGCTCTGTCGCAGCCGGCCCAGGGATTGTTTGGCCAGTAGGGATATCCTTGTCTCATCGCGCACCAGCGACTCCTGTGATTACTTCCGGCGCCGACAGAGATGGCCGCCTCGCTTCGCGTTCCTAGGAAACTATGCAGTTTTTTGTTTTTTTACGTGTTATTTCTTACATTAGTACCCCAGGTCATCTTAGGTTTCATTACATACAGTCGAGAAGAACTACTGAATATAAGATCAGCATCAACTCACCATCAGTACGACCAAGAATATGTTTTTCGTGACGCGGATCCTGTGTTCTGCCTTACAAACAGGACAACGGAGTGGATCCTATGCAGCGACCCAAAAAAACGACTCCGAAAGAGAGGGAAACGAGGCGGTCTTCTGGTCAGACTCCGGAGACGGGCACAGCGCGCACCACTCCCTAGCATTCTTCTTGCCAATGTCCAGTCTCTTGACAACAAGGTTGATGAAATCCGAGCAAGGGTAGCATTCCAGAGGGACATCAGAGACTGTAACGTTCTTTGCTTCACGGAAACGTGGCTTACTGGAGAGACGCTATCCGAAGCGGTGCAGCCAACAGGTTTCTCCACGCATCGCGCAGACAGGAAAAAACATCTTTCTGGTAAAAAGAGGGGCGGGGGCGTATGCCTTATGACTAACGTGACATGGTGCGATGAAAGAAACATACAGGAACTCAAATCCTTCTGTTCACCTGATTTAGAATTCCTCACAATCAAATGTAGACCGCATTATCTACCAAGAGAATTCTCTTCGATTATAATCACAGCCGTATATATCCCCCCCCAAGCAGACACATCGATGGCTCTGAACGAACTTTATTTAACTCTCTGCAAACTGGAAACAATTTATCCGGAGGCTGCATTCATTGTAGCTGGGGATTTTAACAAGGCTAATCTGAAAACAAGACTCCCCAAATTTTATCAGCATATCGATTGCGCAACCAGGGGAGGAAAGACCTTGGACCATTGTTACTCTAACTTCCGCGACGCATATAAGGCCCTGCCCCGCCCCCCTTTCGGAAAAGCTGACCACGACTCCATTTTGTTGATCCCTGCCTACAGACAGAAACTAAAACAAGAGGCTCCCACGCTGAGGTCTGTCCAACGCTGGTCCGACCAAGCTGACTCCACACTCCAAGACTGCTTCCATCACGTGGACTGGGAGATGTTTCGTATTGCGTCAGATAACAACATTGACGAATACGCTGATTCGGTGTGCGAGTTCATTAGAACGTGCGTTGAAGATGTCGTTCCCATAGCAACGATTAAAACATTCCCTAACCAGAAACCGTGGATTGATGGCAGCATTCGTGTGAAACTGAAAGCGCGAACCACTGCTTTTAATCAGGGCAAGGTGTCTGGTAACATGACCGAATACAAACAGTGCAGCTATTCCCTCCGCAAGGCTATCAAACAAGCTAAGCGCCAGTACAGAGACAAAGTAGAATCTCAATTCAACGGCTCAGACACAAGAGGCATGTGGCAGGGTCTACAGTCAATCACGGACTACAGGAAGAAACCCAGCCCAGTCACGGACCAGGATGTCTTGCTCCCAGGCAGACTAAATAACTTTTTTGCCCGCTTTGAGGACAATACAGTGCCACTGACACGGCCTGCAACGAAAACATGCGGTCTCTCCTTCACTGCAGCCGAGGTGAGTAAGACATTTAAACGTGTTAACCCTCGCAAGGCTGCAGGCCCAGATGGCATCCCCAGCCGCGCCCTCAGAGCATGCGCAGACCAGCTGGCCGGTGTGTTTACGGACATATTCAATCAATCCCTATACCAGTCTGCTGTTCCCACATGCTTCAAGAGGGCCACCATTGTTCCTGTTCCCAAGAAAGCTAAGGTAACTGAGCTAAATGACTACCGCCCCGTAGCACTCACATCCGTCATCATGAAGTGCTTTGAGAGACTAGTCAAGGACCATATCACCTCCACCCTACCTGACACCCTAGACCCACTCCAATTTGCTTACCGCCCAAATAGGTCCACAGACGATGCAATCTCAACCACACTGCACACTGCCCTAACCCATCTGGACAAGAGGAATACCTATGTGAGAATGCTGTTCATCGACTACAGCTCGGCATTCAACACCATAGTACCCTCCAAGCTCGTCATCAAGCTCGAGACCCTGGGTCTCGACCCCGCCCTGTGCAACTGGGTACTGGACTTCCTGACGGGCCGCCCCCAGGTGGTGAGGGTAGGCAACAACATCTCCTCCCCGCTGATCCTCAACACTGGGGCCCCACAAGGTTGCGTTCTGAGCCCTCTCCTGTACTCCCTGTTCACCCACGACTGCGTGGCCACGCACGCCTCCAACTCAATCATCAAGTTTGCGGACGACACAACAGTGGTAGGCTTGATTACCAACAACGATGAGACGGCCTACAGGGAGGAGGTGAGGGCCCTCGGAGTGTGGTGTCAGGAAAACAACCTCACACTCAACGTCAACAAAACTAAGGAGATGATTGTGGACTTCAGGAAACAGCAGAGGGAACACCCCCCTATCCACATCGATGGAACAGTAGTGGAGAGGGTAGCAAGTTTTAAGTTCCTCGGCATACACATCACAGACAAACTGAATTGGTCCACTCACACAGACAGCATCGTGAAGAAGGCGCAGCAGCGCCTCTTCAACCTCAGGAGGCTGAAGAAATTCGGCTTGTCACCAAAAGCACTCACAAACTTCTACAGATGCACAATCGAGAGCATCCTGGCGGGCTGTATCACCGCCTGGTATGGCAACTGCACCGCCCTCAACCGTAAGGCTCTCCAGAGGGTAGTGAGGTCTGCACAACGCATCACCGGGGGCAAACTACCTGCCCTCCAGGACACCTACACCACCCGATGTCACAGGAAGGCCATAAAGATCATCAAGGACATCAACCACCCGAGCCACTGCCTGTTCACCCCGCTATCATCCAGAAGGCGAGGTCAGTACAGGTGCATCAAAGCTGGGACCGAGAGACTGAAAAACAGCTTCTATCTCAAGGCCATCAGACTGTTAAACAGCCACCACTAACACTGAGTGGCTGCTGCCAACACACTGACACTGACTCAACTCCAGCCACTTTAATAATGGGAATTGATGGGAAATGATGTAAATATATCACTAGCCACTTTAAACAATGCTACCTTATATAAATGTTACTTACCCTACATTATTCATCTCATATGCATACGTATATACTGTACTCTATATCATCGACGGTATCCTTATGTAATACATGTATCACTAGCCACTTTATACTATACTATGCCACTTTGTTTACATACTCATCTCATTTGTACATACTGTACCCGATACCATCTACTGTACCTTGCCTATGCAATTGCCTACACTGCCTGGTACGGCAATTGCTCAGCCTCCGACCGCGAGACACTTCAGAGGGTAGTGCGTATGGCCCAGTACATCACTGGGGCTAAGCTGCCTGCCATCCAGGACCTTTACACCAGGCGGTGTCAGAGGAAGACCTAAAAATTGTCAAAACCCCAGTCATAGACTGTTCTCTCTACTACAGCATGGCAAGGGGTACCGGAGTGCCAAGTCTAGGACAAAAAGTTTTCAACAGTTTTTATCCCCAAGCCATAAGACTCCTGAACAGGTAACCAAATGGCTACCCGGACTATTTGCATTGTGTGCCTCCCCTTCAACCCCTCTTTTACACTGCTGTTACTCTCTGTTTATCATATATGCACAGTCACTTTAACTATACATTCATGTACATACTACCTCAATTGGGCCGACCAACCAGTGCTCCCGCACATTGGCTAACTGGGCTATCTGCATTGTGTCCTGCCACCCACCACCCGTCAACCCCTCTTTACATGTACATACTACCTCAATCAGCCTGACTAACCGGTGTCTGTATGTAGCCTCACTACTGTATATAGCCTCTCTACTGTATATAGCCTCTCTTCTGTATATAGCCTCTCTACTGTATGTAGCCTCTCTACTGTATATAGCCTCTCTACTGTATATTGCCTCTACTGTTTATAGCCTCTCTACTGTATATAGCCTCTCTACTGTATATAGCCTCTCTTCTGTATATAGCCTCTCTACTGTATATAGCCTCTCTACTGTATATAGCCTCTCTACTGTATATAGCCTCGCTACTGTTTTTCACTGTCTTTTTACTGTTGTTTATATTTCTTTACTTAGCTATTGTTCACCTAATACCCTTTTTGCACTATTGGTTAGAGCCTGTAAGTAAGCATTTCAATGTAAGGTGAAATTACAGTTAGAGCCTGTTGTATTCGGCGCACGTGACAAATAAACGTTGATTTGATTTGATTCAAATAACTATTATTATTTGTATTTTTTCCCCAGACTACTCTACTGTGCATCTGATACAGTTGCTGGAGAAGGCCGAGGTGATAGCTGGTAGGATGTTGAGATTCTCAGTGTTTTATCGGAACCAGCAGAATGACTACTTCAATAAAACGAGGTACATACAGCATTTTCTCTCAACTTTTAAAAGCTGAACAGCTTTCTATTGGTAACGAGAGAGTAGATGGTAGTATTGAATTGATACTAGTATTGGTAATAGTGTTGATAATAGTATTGGTAATAGTGTTGATAATAGTATTGGTAATAGTATTGTATTCATCATAGTATTTGATAATAGTATTGTATTGATAATTGTATTTGGTAATAGTATTGCATTTCTAATAGTATTGGTAATAGTATTGGTAATAGTATTGTATTTCTAATAGTATTGATAATAGTATTGTATTCATAATAGTATTGCTAATAGTATTGTATTCTTAATAGTAATCTTACTAGTATTGTATTCATAATAGTATTGTATTGGTAATAGTATTGTATTCATAACAGTATTGGTACTATAATAGTATTCATAATAGTATGTTATTCATAATAGTATTGTATTCATACCAGTATTGGTATCAGCATTGGTAATAGTATTGTATTCATAATAGTACCGGTAATAGTATTGGCAATTGTATTGTATTGCTAATAGTATTGTATTCTTAATAGTAATCTTACTAGTATTGTATTCATAATAGTATTTTATTCATAATAGTATTGTATTCATACCAGTATTGGTATCAGCATTGGTACTAGTAGTGTATTCTTAATAGTATTGTATTCATAATAGTATCGGTAATAGTATTGTATTCATAACATAATTGGTATCAGTAATGGTACTAGTATTGTATTCTTAATAGTATTGGTAATATTATTGTATTCATAATAGTTTTGTATCGATAATAGTATTGGTAATAGTATTGTATTGGTATTCATAACAGTATTGGTACTATAATAGTATTCATAATAGTATAGGTAATAGTATTGTATTGATAATACTATTATATTCATAACAGTATTGGTACTATAATAGTATTCATAATAGTATAGGTAATAGCATTGTATTGATAATACTATTGTATTCATAACAATATTGGTAATAGTATTGTACATAGTATTATATTCATAACAGTATTGGCAATAGTATTGTATTGATAAGAGTATTGGCAATAGTATTGTATTGATAATAGTATTGTATTAGTAACAACATTGGTAATAGTATTGGTACTAGTATTGTTTTTCATAATAGTATTGGTAATAGTATTGGCAATTGTATTGTATTGGTAATAGTATTTGGTAAAAGTATTGTATTGGTAAAAGTATTGTATTGATAATAGTATTGTATTCATAATAGTATTGGTAATAGTATTGTATTGGTAATAATATTGGTAAAAGTATTGGTAATAGTATTGGTAAAAGTATTGGTAATAGTATTGCATTCACAATGGTTTTGGTAATAGTATTGTATTGGTAATAGTATTGTATTTATATAATAGTATTGGTAATAGTATTTGGTAATAGTATTGTATTGATAATAGTCTTGTTAAAAGTATTGTATCGGTAATACTATTGTATTGATAATAATATTGGTAATAGTATTGTATTGGTAGTAGTATTGTATTGATAATAGTATTGTATTGATATTAGTATAGGTAATAGTATTGTATTGGTAGTAGTATTGTATTGATAATAGTATAGGTAATAGTATTGTATTGGTAGTAGTATTGTACTCTTATTAGTATTGGTAGTAGTATTGTATTCATAATAGTATTGATAATAGTGTTGGTAGCCAGTAGGGCTCAGGTCCTAGGGCTCAGGTCCTCCGAGAGAGAGAAAGAAAGAGAGAAAGAGAGAATTAGAGAGAGCATACTTAAATTCACACAGGACACCAGATAAGACAGGAGAAGTACTCCAGATATAACAAACTGACCCTTGCCCCCCGACACATAAACTACTGCAGTATAAATACTGGAGGCTGAGACAGGAGGGGTCAGGAGATACTGTGGCCCCATCCGATGATACCCCCGGACGGGGCCAAACAGGAAGGATATAACCCTACCCACTTTGCCAAAGCACAGCCCCCACACTACTAGAGGGATATCTTCAACCACCAACTTACCATCCTGAGACAAGGCTGAGTATAGCCCACAAATATCTCCACCACGGCACAACCCAAGGGGGGCGCCAACCCAGACAGGAAGATCACATCAGTGACTCAACCCACTCAAGTGACGCACCCCTCCTAGGGACGGCATGAAAGAGCACCAGTAAGCCAGTGACTCAGCCCCTGTAATAGAGTTAGAGGCAGAGAATCCCAGTGGAAAGAGGGGAACTGGCCAGGCAGAGACAGCAAGGGCGGTTCGTTGCTCCAGAGCCTTTCCGTTCACCTTCACACTCCTGGGCCAGACTACACTCAATCATATGACCCACTGAAGAGATGAGTCCTCAGTAAAGACTTAAAGGTTGAGACAGAGTCTGCGTCTCTCACATGGGTAGGCAAACCATTCCATAAAAATTGAGCTCTATAGGAGAAAGCCATGCCTCAAGCTGTTTGCTTAAAAATTCTAGGGACAATTAGGAGGCCTGCGTCTTGTGACCGTAGCGTACGTGTAGGTATGTACGGCAGGACCAGATCGGAGAGATAGGTAGGAGCAAGCCCATGTAATGTTTTGTAGGTTAGCAGTAAAACCTTGAAATCAGCCCTTGCCTTGACAGGAAGCCAGTGTAGAGAGGCTAGCACTGGAGTAATATGA